>NC_143400.1:25723308-25929213 GCF_052110815.1 Crocodylus siamensis
AACTAAGAGGTGGGATTTTCCAAAGGATGCTGTGGGTCTAAGGAGGGGATTGTTAGATCTAAAAAAGATAGTGCTCTGTACTTCTATAAGTATAGAGCCAGCACTCTATACTTATCCACAAGATTGTCAAGAGGTAGAATGACCCAGTAAACACTTAAAAACGGTACATCATTATTGAATAGATATTAAAGGATGATGATGTTAATATTCCATAGATACTACAATTACACTTTTTTCTGTAGAAACCTTGTTAATGAGTGAGTCACTCATCCCTGTGGTCTCATTAGTAGGTGTACTGGATTCTATTGACTTTGATACATGCTGGCTAATTTGTCACCTGTTGAAGTGTAATCAGTCGTTTCTAAAAGTACAAGCACCCTAATGCAAAAAAAGATTCAGAGCTGGTAATCACTTGGCTTGAGAGGCACTGCCCTATGGCCGCTCTAGAACCTGACAAGCTAGATGAGGCTCACAAAGTAACGGCAACTCTTCAGCTTTTCATGGCTAAGCAAGCCATAGACAATCGCTCGTTCCATTTTGCAGAATTATCTTCAATTTTACCAACGAGTGCATGTGAGTGTCCAGAACACCAAATATTTTACTGCTGTACTCCCATCATAATCATGTAATTCGACTGTGTGGTAAGAAACTGTACATACAACTTTTATCTGTATAATCCTGCAGCTCTCATATAGTGCACCGGCATATATACAGTTTGCTTTCAGAATTTCTGAAATATTTGATGGCTTGGCTCTGTGCCTGCCTCTAATTTCTAGTGAAAGCATGCCTTGCTCTGGATCATAAATCCTACAGCTTTATTATAGACTTTCTGTGCCTTCAAGCACATCAGAATCTGGCCTCCCCATCAAAACTATTTTCAGTCCCTTCAGGGTTTTATTCTCCGTTCTAGTTCCCTCTCCAGGGCTTGTGTTTGTGCATTAGCCTATTCATAGCACTGAGGATCTCCCTGTTCCTCAGCGTGTAGAACATGGGATTCACAAGGGGGAAGACCACGGTGTGGAAGACGGCCACCACCTTGTCCATGGGGAAGCTACGGGAGGGCCGGCAGTAGACGTAGATGGCTGGGCCAAACATGACAAAGACAATGATGATGTGGGTGACACAGGTGGAGGCTGCTTTGCTCTTCCCATGGGAAGAGCTTGCCCTGAGTCGGACCAGCAGGGCCCCGTAGGAGATCAGCAGGAGGAGGAAGCTTACTAAAATGACCAGGCTGTTATTGATGAATATGATAAATTCAAGCTGGTAGGTGTCAGCACAGGCCAGCTTGATCACCTGGGTGACGTCACAAAAGAAGTTGTCCAGCTGATTGGGACCGCAGAAGGGGAGATGGATGATAAGGATGACCTGGATGATGGAGTGAGTGAAACCCCCTGTCCAAGCAGCTGCTACCAGGGTCCAGCAGACCCCCCTGTTCACCACAGTGGTATAGTGCAGGGGCTTGCAAATAGCCACGTACCTATCAAAGGCCATGGAGATCAACAGGAAGATCTCAGCCCCCCCCAAGAAGTGGAGGAAAAAGAGCTGGGCCATGCAGGCCCTGTAGGAGATAGCCTTGCGTTGGGAAAAGAAGTCGACAAGCATCCTTGGTGGGGTGATGGAGCAGTAGCAGATGTCCAGAAAGGCCAGGTTGGCTAGGAAGAAATACATGGGGGAGCCCAGACAGCGGTCCCTTTGGATAGTGAGGATGATGAGGATATTAGCTGGGAGGACCAGCGAGTAGAAGATGAGAAACAAGATAAAGAGGAAAAATTGGACTTCTTGGGTCTGCGCTAGTCCCAGCAGCACAAACTTCACCACTTCTGTGCCGTTCCCCTGCTCCATCCCATCAGCGTGGAGTCCTGTAACACACACAGGGGTCGGTGATATTTATTATTCATTGTCATAAGCAAGTGGCGGGGGGCAGCTTCATCTAGTCTGTATTTCCTTAGCTTGCTAATGAGGACGTCAGGAGATGCAGTGTCAAAAGGCTTGCTAAAGTTACGGTATACCACATCCACTGCTCTCCCCTCATCCACCAAGCCTGTCACTTTATCATAGAAGGAAATCAGGTTGGTCATCCATAACTGACTTACTTTTGGTCAATCCATGCTGACTGATCCTTACCTCCCTATTCTCCCCTAGGCGCTTCACCTGCTTCATGGTCCTTCTGGGTACAGAGCTCAGGCTGAGCAGTTCATAGCTCCCCACATCCTCCTCCTTCCCCCATGTAAAGATGGGCACTATATTTGCCCTTTTCCAGTTATCTGGGACCTCAGTCTCCTCACCTGGGATCCCAATCTACATGAGCTCTCAAAAGGAATAGCCAATGGCTCCTAAATTACCTCAACCCATTCCTTCAGTACCCTCAGGGTATCCCATCCAGCCCTGCCAACTTGAAAGCATCTAGATTCTCTAAGTGACCCCTGACCTGGGATGCCATGACTTGCTCTATCTCTGCTGCCAACAGAAGGGAGGGTTTGGTCATCCCAACCTTCATCTTCAGTGGGGAAAGCCAAAATACGTCCTGGTCCCTAACAATCCTAGTAAGGAGTGAAAGGGAAATGGATAGCAAGATAATAGCTCTTATTATCAGCCCTCCCAATTCAGGGATGACTCAGTTAGGGCATCCTGGGCTAGTCTCAGCCTGTGGAGCTATCAATCAAATACGAGGCAAATGCATGCAACCCACTCAGTCAACTTATGTCTGACATATTAAACAGTTATGTAAAAAATGCCCAATGCTTCACCACAGCAGATTTTTTTTTCCAGAATAGAATATACATTTGGGTAACTAAACTATAAAACAACCCTCGGTATATAGCACGTTTAGCTCTATTCTTTTTTTTCTGTGAATATACATGCCTTTTATAAGCAGAGCACAATAGTCAAGAGAAAGAAAGCGAGAAAAAGGATTGGGAAATGAGGAGAGAGAAAGAAAAATTGTGATGGGTGGAGACTCACTCTGCATTGCCTTCACTGGAGCGATTGACCTCAGGACGCTCCCCTCTCCATCCTGCCTCCCGGCTGGTCCCAGCGATCTCTTTTCTGCCCAGCATGCCTAGCTCTGGAAGCACTGTTCCTGGGGCTGGCAGGGATGGGCACAGCTGCAAATTAGCACCAGGGGGCTTATTAGTGAGCGAGCACAAGCATGTAAAGCCATGACTATAACCCCCCGGGAGGAGTGCGCTGGGGGAACAGTGATCTTAGGCACTCTAGACCAGGAGGATGGCTGGGGGAACAGGTTGCTGGGGCTCCAGCCAAGACAAGGCTCCCCTAGCAGGGAGTGCTGTGGAAACCCCTCTGCATGGGTCTAGGAAAGAAAATGCTTCAGGCAGGTTTCACAGTTTCATAATTGTTTGAGGCTGGAAGGGACCTTACAAATCATTGGGTCCAGCCCCACTGCATTTGGGCAGGGAAGATAGCTGGTGTTTCAGTTTGTGCCTCAGCTTGGGCATTGCCCCGTCTAAGTTTAAAGAATTTGTGCCGGGACAATGATCCAAAATGGCTCCATAATACACTTAAGGTCCCTACACCATCAGTGGGTGCATCGACACGTGCCATTCAGGCGACATGATAAACCCTGGCAGAGTTCGTGTTGGTATCAGCTGCTCTTGGGTGCATGTGCCCCGGGACCATTGCAGTTTGTGCTGGGGTGGATCAGTCCTGGGCTGGCAGCAGGCCTTGGGGCTCGGCCTCAGGCTCTGGACAGCAAAGGGGCTGGCAGAAGCAGAGGATCTGGCCCCTGGCTGGCTGGGCTGACCAGGCACAATTAACATGCCCTATCAGTGTCGTGTGCTTTTAGGTGCAGTTATTTTCACTGCCATAAGATAGTACTATCCCTGACAGTGCTATCTTATGCACCAAAAATTAGTTTGCTGCAGTCTAATAGCATTGCACGTATAGGCTGTGATGCTTTACGTTGCAGCAAATTAACCTACTGCACAGTTCAGCGCAAGCATAGATACACCCACTGTAGAGGTGCAATGCTGTGTCTCGGTTTGGAGGTGTTGCAACCCAGGCTTTGCTCAATAGCCCAGCAGTTGTTGGCCCTGTCCAGGAAGAGGTAGTAAGGTTTGTGTTTCAGGACCTCATCAGCCTGAGGGGGTCTGACCCACATCTCTCTCTTTGCAGAAACATGTCTTTACCCCCCTGGGTGAAGAATTGGCTAAGGGCATCCTCCGCTCTTCAACTGAAACTGCAAAGCCAAAAGTGCAGCAGTCCTGGGACCAGGAGGCTGAGCAAGGGGGAGCCAGCTTGTGTAGACTAATATTTCTGGCATGCCCAGGGCAAGTGCAATCTGGGCCCTGGTCCTTGCTTGCAGGACAGGTTCTGCATTTCACAGTAACAAGTTCGAAAAAAGAAAAACTAGAATCCTCTTAGCACAGCCTGGCACCCAGGACTGCCACTCCCTTGCCAAGGGCATATCCTCTTCCCACGCACCTGTTATTGTTGACCCAAGTGCTTCCCCAGCCAAGTGAGAGCGCGATCTTGGGTGAGGAAGGAATGAACAATTACTCCTCCGTGCTAGTGTGCACACTCAGAGACTGCTCTTCCTGTCCCCTTACCCCAGCCTAATCATGGTTGACTGAGACCCTGCAACCCCACCAGCCTTGAGAGCACAGGAGCAGCAACCCCTCCTTATTCACGTGTTATGAAGGAAGGGCATTTTTTCCCTTTTTGTTTTTTTCCTTTGGCAGGGTAGTGTATGTGCGCATATGTGCATGTGTGTGTGCACTTGTGTATGTGGAGGGCAGAACTGAGGGGGGACATGACGGTATCTGCTTGGGTGAGTCCTGTCTCCACAAAAGATCATCCTTGCCCACCGCACCCACCCGCAAGACCCCAGAGCCACACACCTTGGCCCCACTGTTTCCTACCCGCCAGCTCCACCTTGTCCTCACACCATGAGCTGTCCGCTAACTACTCACTCATTCTGTACAAGGGTTTGTACTTCGGAGGTCATACCCCTTTCCAAAATTGAACTGCCTCTTGTGCCCAGACATGTTACGATCCAAGAAGACAGTCATGCTTTCTTCATACTCCTACAGAAGGGTGTAATTAAGTCCAATGACAAATGGAGAAACCAAGACACACCAAAGGGAAATAGTTTGCTCACGTGCATTAACACAGTCTGCACAGAGGTCACAGAGACCTTATTATCCTGGTCTGCAGCACTAAAACATGCAGCTCTGGAGCCCATGGTCCCTGTGAACCAAGTGCATTAAGATGAGCCCTACTGCAGAGCACAAGCACGTCTGGATACCTCCCCGCTGCCCCCTGCATCAGGGACGGCGGCAGCAGGCGGGAGGGGGAGATGGTGAGTGGCACCGGAGGGGGTGTGGATCTGTCTGAGTCCTGGTCCCAGTCCTGCTCTGAGCTCACAGACCTGGTGCCCTGGGGAATGGCCCCCACCCTGGAGCAGACTCTTCTGTTCGGGGGTAAGCCGTGCTCCTGGTGAGAGCAGACCCCTGTCTGGTCCCTGTCAATCCTCCCCTTTATCCCGGGACCCCAGGGCTGCAGGGAGGTCGTGGCCACAGCCAGGGGCAAGGACTGACCCTGTTCCTTCAGCTGAGCAGGGGCCACGTGGAGCCTGGGACAGGTTAGTCCTGTCCCCAGCTCTGCCCCCAGGGAGCCTCAGCACGGAGGGAGCTGGGCAACATGTCCAGCCTCCAATGCCGCACAGGCCAGGGTAGGACAATCCCATGACGCTGCCTTGCCTCCCCTTGGTGAGTGCAGCTGTTGGACCCTCCTCCTCCCAGGGTGTTGGGGATGAAGGGTGGGATGTTTTGGGGCCCCAGGGGCAGGTGCATTGGTAGGCAGACCTGGGACACTGAGGCAGGGGAGGGGGGAAGTGGTGACAGGTGTGGGCTCTTCTCTGCACACTGGATCTCCTGGATCCTGCTGCATCACTGCGAACCCCTTGTGCAAGCAACACAGGTGTCTAATGGCTGGGCTGAGGATGGTAACTTCCGGAGAGCGCTGCGATCGGACTTTCAGCAAAAGAAAGAGGCCGAAAAAGGATGATCGGGAGTCAGGACTCCTGGGTCCTCCGTGCAGCCTGGGGGCGAGGGTCAGAGTGGCTGTGCTTGCAGTGAGGGCGAAGGATGGAGAGTGGCCAAGTCAGGCCAAGGGCTCCTGGCAGGCTGGGCTGGGGCTCAGCTGCTCCGTGGGGGGTCAGAGCTGGGCCGGTTTCACATGCCGGGTGGGCATTTGGAAGTCAAGTCCCTAGCCAGGGCTTCAGGCAGGGTTGGAAATGCAGCCGTGATTGCTCTGGGCCTCAGTTTGCCCCTGTAAATGCCCTCGTGTGCCTCGTGCACATAACCAAGGGTGTGAGGCCAGAGTTTGGTGCGGCTCCCAGCACTGAGCAGCACAACAGGGGCCCTGACCCAGCTGGGTCTGTGCAGCCCCCAGCACAAGGGGGGTCTGGTCTCAGCTGCGGGCTGCACGGTGCTCGGCATAATGAGACCTCACCTTAGGCCATCGCGGTGTAGTTGTCAGCACCAGCTACAGCTCTCCTGTCTCTAGGCGATGAGGATCAGGTCGTAGTGCTAGGGGGTTGGGGGCACAGGTGTGGCTTTGAAAGATGGGGAGCAGGATTTGTGGTGGGGGAGGTGAGGGGAAGGGGTTTGGGTCAGTGCCAGAGCAGGTGGTTAATCCATGTCCCCTGCCCCTTCCCCAGTGCAGGTGGATCGAGGGGATGTGAAGGAGCCCTGTGTCCAAGGGCTCCCCATGCCCCCTCCATAAGATGATGTCTACTGCACTCAGAGGATGTTGGCCAAGAATATGGCCTTGGGCACTTCCAAGATCATCAACACCTTCATCCACGCTGCCTTACCAAGAGTGGACGCTATCTGCAGGGGAGCTGGGAACAACACACACAACAGCTACTACTATAGCTACAGTGACTTTCATGTCACCAACAGCACTTTTGTAAGAGGCTCCCCTGCAAAAGACTGTATGTACAGGGCAAGGTCCAATACCCAGAGAATTTGCATTACCTGCACTGAAAACCGGTCTGTGCGCTACAGCCCGGTAAGCCAGTGCTGACTATTAATCCCGCACGGTCCCACAGCTTTTGCTCCCAGTGGAGGCCCCCATTGCCAAAGCCTCTCAGCCTGGCCCTCTTCCTGCTCCCTCCTAGACCCTTAAGCCAACTCATTTAGGTGCCTAATCGTGGTGTCCAAAGCTTAGGGCACACATACGTGTACTGGACATCTGCTCTGATGCCTGTTAATTAGCATGCATCGGAACAGGTTTTATCAAGCCTCCTGGAGTGTGTTAACACGCTCCAGCAGCCTTTTTTTGTCAGGTCTATTCAGCGCCTCTGCACTTCAAAATGGTGGTGGGAGCATTTTAACTAAAACTAGTTGAACGAGCTTTAGTTCAAGCACCCGCACAACTATTTTGAAATGTGGGATGCTGAGTGCATGTGTTGCGGTGGGTTGTTTAATTAGAGAGGCTCTTGAAGCTGCTCTAATTAAAGCACCCACGTCCTCCGCCCTGGAGCACATGTATAGACGCCCTGAATGTTCAAATTCCAGCTCTTTGGCTGCCCTCGGTGCTTGCTCTGCACTGCAGCCTCCCCCTCCCCACTGTGTACCCACAGGAGGGGCTCGAGCCTGGCGGAGAGCAATTGCCCATCCCGCTGCTGACTCCTTAGTGTTGTAACCATACTTGGTACCAGCTTTAGGTTTTGCCAGTGGGTGATTGCAGATGTAACACTCCCAAGCCCCCGAATATCCCCCAAACAAACCAGTGCTTTATTTTAAACTCAGCACGTTCCCACGCCAAGCCCCACACATGCCAAGAAGAGGCAGCGTGTTCCTTAAACCTGTCTCTGCAGTGTCTGTAAAGATAGGGTGCTTTAGTTGGGGGGTTGGCGTTTTTATCTAATAGCTGATTGAATAGCTGGAGCCTGGTGGAGAGCTCAGCGCAGGATTAAGTGCAAACTGATCAGGAGCTCAGGGCAGAACAGCTCACCCTCTCGGTCCCCAGGGGCTTGTGGGGAGCATGAATCATGGGCTGCAATCAGGGCCCTTTCCTATTTAGGGTGGCATTCCCCTTCCCTTAGCCCCAAGGGGAAGGAGGGGGTCATCCTCTCCTGGCCAACGCCAGTCCAGCGCCATAGGCTGCAGCCTGCATTTCTGCCTCCCAGCAACGGTGAAGGAGACTCTTCCCAGGCCTTCAGAGCAACACGTTCAAGGCCGTCTTTGGATTCGTGGAAATACAGTAGTCAACCTCAAAGGTTCATTTTGTGATTACTCAGAGACAGGCTTTTGGGGCCTTCTGCTTTCTCCATGCTTCTTCAGCTTAACCCAGAGTTTCTATTATTTACTTACACATTTACAGCAACAATTTAAAAGCCTGATCTTTGTGTAATGGAGGACGTGTATGCAAGATGAAGGCACTTATGCCAAGTGATCCTTATGACAGCTCCAGCTGCACTGTTGATCTCCTTGAGCTTGTGAAACCCCTTGTGCAACCAGCACAGAAGTCTAACGGCTGAGATGTGGGACGCTCCTCTTCCTGCAGCAGGAAAGCAATGTGACAAGAAGGAAGAGTTTGGGCTACTCAAAGACAACCGCCCGTGCAGCCCCCCTTGATCAGGCGTGGTCTCGACACATATCACACAGGGTTTGGCTGCAGTCAAGGCTGCACGTGGCTTAGCTGATGTTGGCCTTGAGTGATACTTGCTCTCTGTCGGGAAGAAAGGCAGAACCCAGCACCCCTACCTGAGCCAGAGGCCCACAGGCAAAACAGGGCATCTCCGACACCTTGGGACAGTGGTGGCTCCTGGCTGCTAGCAGCAGCAGGTGTTATTTTTTCTGCTCTCCCCTTAGCCCAAGCCAACACATGACTGCTGAAGCCTATTTGACCCCCAAGAGACCAACACCGATTACAGCTGCTGCAACACCGCCCCCGCTCCCCATTCCCCAGCCGCTTTCCCACTCATACTGGATGGGATGCCAGGGACTGGGAAGACCTGTACTCATCAGATATCCTGGGTGTCCAGTATAGAGAGCAGCTGCTACAGGGGAGTCCCAGGGCTGTGAAGTAATAGGGAGCTAGGAGCCAGGGCTCTTGGGGCTACTCCCAACTCCCGGAGGGGAGGTGAATCCAGGGCTCGCAGCTGCAGGCACAGGATCTACAGGCCGTGCACAGGATAAACTCTTAGCTATGTGCAATGGCCATTCAACCTTCAACCTAGAACTGAAACTCAATCCCCACCTATGCGTGGCCTTGCCAGCCTGGTGTCTAGGGCCCAAGGAAAAGGGTGTCTGTTCTGATTAATCTCCTGCTCGTTATTGCCGCTGTGAAAACCCTCTCTGGGAAGCGGGGGGTCATGCCAAAAACCAGGACTCCTGTATCCTCTCTCTGCCTGCAAGAGGGCACTGGAGTTTCATGCATTAGAAAGAAAAGCCTTGGATTGGGGTTTTCTCTCTGAGTCTTGGACTGAGGTTTTATTTTGGGAGAGCAGTAGTGGTTAAAGCAGAGGGGTTGGGGGTCCAGGTCTGCCTCTGCAGTGACGCTGGGCGGGGGATTGTTGGGTTATTTTCAGTGGGCAGAGGGATGGTCGCTTCCGGGGGTCGCAATACTGTGACCCTGCCCGCCGCCCCGCCACTCCCCAGAGCTCCCTGCCCCACTCAATGCCTCTGAGCACCTCAGTGGGAGGAGTTGCTGGACAAATTCAATGGGACCTGCCCTGCCCGCCCCCGTGCCAGCTCCCAAATGGCTCTATATAATGGGGAAGGAAGGGAAGCAGAGTCAGAGACTCAGCCCTGCAGGGAACTGCACCCGGGTGTGCCAGGAGTCCCAGCACCAAGACCTGAGTAAGTCTAAGGCCTCGTTGCGTCACGGTCCCAGCACAGGGGACGTGCAGAGACGGAGCCTCCACGGGCTGAGCCCGGGAGTGCTGAGATCAGACTTGGGGCAACAGAGGAGTCAGAGAAGGGGAAAACTTCAGTGCGGATGCCTGCCTGCTCTGCCGAACCAGGGAGGAAAGAGGGGGTGGGGGGGTCCCAGCAGCAATACCTGGTCTGAGAGCGAAGGAGAGGCAGAGGCTGGTGCTATGAATCAGAGTCTCCCTGGGGGTGCCAGAGCTGGGCCCCCTTCCTCTTCCTACAGGATGGGAGGTTTCAAATGCTATGCGGGAATCTCAAGGCCAAGTCCCAAGACTGGGTATCGTGGTTGTCTCAGGCGGGGTTGGAAAACTCAGTCAGGACTGCTCTGTGACTCGGCTTCCCCAAGAGCAAAAGAGAGCTACTATAATGTCTTTGTGTCCCATCTGCATTTCTGCTGTGTGATTATCAAGCAATGATGTGTGTGGGTCCGTGCATGCTTCCCTAACTGGGATCTCAGCCTCCTCTGTGTCCACCCCACCACTCTACCTGGCCCCTTTGGCTCCGGTCCACCGCACCGGACCTCAGCTTATTTGGACACCAGCCCTTGCCTTGTCCTTCCCAACCTTGGGACACGACCCCAGTCTTGCCCTTTAGTGCTGTGGGCCCCCAGCCTCTGGTCTCTCCCTCTTTGGACTCTCTCTCTGCCCTCTTCTGTACTGGGCCCCATCTCCCCCCTGCTCTGGGCAACATTGGGACCTTGTCCTGCCCTTTTCTCCCAGTCCAAATCACTGGTTATAGAAGAAACAGAGAGCCAGGTTCACATCTTAACTCAACACCCCCCCACGATGATGAAGCTTACGCAAGAACAAAAATGGCATGCAGTCTCTCTAACAGAGGCAGCCCCACCGGGGCAGAAACATGAGAAATGAGCAAAAAGGAAAATGAGTCGTTGCTTTAACACAAGAAAATCCTCCTTGTTCAGAGTGAACGACTCTCACTCGGGGCACTCCCTGACCCAGGTCTCTCACCCTGCTCCCACAGGCTCTGTCTCTTGCTCGAGCTCTCCCGCGTTTGTTCCTTCTCTGTATGTGTGCGGGTCCTGGGGGACCTGCCTCCAGCCACTGGTCTTTTCAGGGTTTTCCTCCCTGGTTGCTGCCAACTCTCCTGTGCACGCTCTTATATAGCCTCTTTGATTATCGCTTGCATCAGGTGACTTTAACTGGCTTCCTGAGTTTTAGTCTTCCTTGTTTAGACTTGACTTCCAGCCCCTCCCTCCCAAGCTGGCCTAGTTTCAGGTTTGCAACCCTTACATTGGCTCTTTCTTTACTCCCAGAGCAGCCGTTCTGGTCAGTCTTCTCCCACTGCTTAACAGGAGGCTCCAGCTCCCTCTTTAAGGCCTGATTTCCAGCCAGTGTTAATAGCCAACCAGGCTTTGGGGAGCTCCATTTAATGATTTCTCTCTTTTACAGGTAGACAGACAGCACAAAGGGAAAGAGCTGGGCAGAAGGAGTTGCCAGCTGGGCCACGGCCCTTGATGGGCCCTGGGAGAGCATGTCACAGGCCTGATGTCCATGCTGGGGCTGGGGGGGTGACAGCTAAGCCAGCTTGGGGTGGGATCTCGTCCTCCTACTGCTAGGCTAGTTTGGTGCTGCCTATAAGCTTTGACTTGGTCGACTCTCCTCCCCAAGCGGGTCTCCACACTGTCCCAGGGTGGTGTCGGCGAGCTGTTTCCTTTGCACTAGCTCCATCTTTCGATTTTCAACTTTCTGAATTTACAACCTGCTCTTTACCTCACAGGAGGCTGAGCTGGACTTTGGTTTCAGGACAACTTAGAGAAGCAGCCTTGATACAGCAATTCTGGGAGCCCAGATCTTAGCAACACAGGCATAGCTGGCACCTGGGGTCCAGTTGCTCTGTAAGCATTCATTGTGAGGTGCTTGCATTTGAAGCAGTCACACCTTAAGACTAAAAACCTTCTCTGACTATCCCCCACCTGTAAAGCTGTGACTTGCCATGAGATGGCTGGCAAGCAGCTGGTGAGCCAGGATAGGCCCCTTCCATAGGTGTGGATGGGGGGGGGTGAAATGAAGGAAGTCAGCCACTGAAGGATAAAATAAACAGAAATAATTTTAAAAAAGAACTTAAAAAGAAAGAAGTAAATGAAAGATGATCTCATGCTTTAATAAATTGGTATTGCGGGTTGCTGGTTGTGTTTCCTGGACTGCCTGGTGGGTCGGAGCAGCGAGGGGAGGTCCTGTTGCGAGACCTACTGCCTCTGCCCCAGGGAGGAAGCCCCACATCATGCAGACCTGATCTGCCCCCCTAATTTTTTTCCCCGTTTCTTGGACCCCTCTGTGCCCTACTACCTGGCTAATTGGCATGCTCTCGGCAGCCTGTTTGCATAGGGTTTCACTCCTGGGGTGGGAAGGGGCATTGGGCTCTGTGCCAGAATCACCTCCTTGGGCAGTAGAGTTCAGGCGATGGAAAGTTTGGCCAAACAGAACAGAAGGGGAGGGGAGGGGACATTGCATGCTGGGATGCTGGCGGCTGCAACCTGGGCAGCTCATCTACACATTCATGGACCATGAGCTGGAAAATACGGATCAGAGATAAACATACCCTGGAGCGGCACAACATGAAGCCATCTTAAGTGTGCTTCAAACTAGGTCCAGGTTTTGATGTGTGGACAACCCAGGGGTTAGAGCTCCCTGAGCTGCCTAAAATTCATGTGTAACAAGGCCCTGTTTCTGTTCCACTCTCTCTTTTCTGGGCTGTCAAATGTCCCCTGGCTCTCACTGCTGTCCTCATCCGGTGTTATTGCTATGCTGCCAGTGCTGAAGTCTCAGGAACTGCAGTTTGGCTTATGTAAGGAGTTCATGGTTCAGTCAGGTTTACTGGTTAGGCTTACTCTGGTCAATGCTAGCAAAGCCTTCGTGGGAGCAGTATAGATTGACCCATGTTGCAGCAGGGCTTGCACTGGTGTAGGCAGTGGGAGAAAGCAGGATATGGGGATAGCTAGTGACCTAGAGAGAGAGAGAGAGAGCGAGAGAGAGAGAGAGAGAGTGTGCCGTCTGAAAATGCTGTTGCAACATAAGAACAGTGGGTGTGTGTGCCTGTCACAGGAGTATCTCTACTAGAGCCTTTCTATCGGTGGCTCCGCCCTCCTGTTATGGGTCAACTGCCTCCTTACTCTCCTGCCATGCCTTGATCTTAAGTGATTAATTGACTGATGTAATTAGCGGGAGGCTGCCCACTTTATGCGCCCTGGTGCCAGGGGGCACTATCTGCGGCTCCTTTTCCACCCCTACACCATAGCCCAAGCCTCGCAGATGGTACTGATGTAGTTTTTGACCTGGGCCCTGTTGTGACTTGGCCCTCTCCTTTACCTCCTAGGCACTTCTTGCCACCACCCTTGCTCTGGGGCGTCTCACTGCCCCCCTTGATCTGGGGTTGGGGCCAATGCACCCCAAATGTTGTGCCCTCTGTGGCGCCAGGGTCTCCATGCTACCATGGAGTCCCTATGAGGCCTCCTCCAACTCCTAATAGCTTCACCCGGTCCTCTGGTTAAAATAGTAAACACAAAAACACAAACCCCCTGGGTTATAACATAAAGAGCTAGACCATCCAGCCAAACAACATTCAAACCCTAACCAGGAAAACACTCCAACCCCAGCAGCGACCAGGGGATGCTCACACAGTCAGAAGTCTCCCCTCCGTCTGTACTAGCCGAGCTCCTCCTCCCTCGGTCGCCAGAGGGAAACTGCCCTCCTGGCCTCCTGCCTGGGCTTATATGGGCCAGCCCTGCCCCTTCCTCTCAGCTGGCCCCACCGGTTGCCCTAGCAAGCAGCACTTGTGACTCTGGCTGCCCTGGTGACTGGCACCTGAGCCTCCCCCTTCTTGCCACAAGGGGTCTCTCCCAAGCTGTTCTTCTGCTCTCAGGCGCAGGGCACCTGAGTGCTCTGCGACAGTGCCCCAGTGAGATCTCCCACTGGTGTCTGACTTAACTAACTTCCAAGTCTACTCTTGGGCATAATTGAAATTGGTGCTCATTTTTTGCTGCTGTGGAGGGAACATTTGCCCTTGCTGCTGAAATCCCCTGCTGGCAATGGCAGAGCGTGGATTCATGCAAGATGAAGCTTGGAAATGGCTTCACCGTGGGCAGTCATTCCTCTCCCTCTTTCAGGTACACAAGCATGGAGTTGTGCTGATTTCCTTCACCTTTAGCCAACATGCCCACACAGATACACTTGCACACCCACAGCATGCCCTGCGTCCAAGTACAGGGGGCACTGGAAGGCGGCTGTTGCCGACCTGGTCACTGCCACGGCTCTCAATTGCTGCTACTGCTCAGGGTGAAAATCTTCTTAGTGAAGACAAGCCCTGAGAAGCATTTGAGATCACAGGGCATCAGCTCTTCCACCTCCTAGGCCAACAGACCCATGTCAGCCCTACAAATGGCTTGCACAGCACTGTGCACCTTCATTTGCAAACTTCTGGCTGAGCACGGGGAGGCCTACGGGCCCTCAGAAGACAGCCTAGCATGGCCATACACCAGCATCCCATTGAATGAATCCTCCTGCATGTGGTAGCACAACACTTTCCCTTTCTGGATAGGGATGTGTGAACCAGCAGCTCAGGGCACAGAGGGACTGGGATGCCACAGCTCAGTTACAAAGCTCATGTATTTTGCCCTCTTTGCTACAGAGGGGGAAGGGAGAGCTCAGGGATTTGGACAGATTATTTTAAATGATTTCATCTTGGCACCTCTCCAGGGCTCTCGTTGGCAAATGCACCGGTTTGTTTGCCCACAGGCACTTGGCTGGGTAACAAGAGATGGAAGTGTTTAGAAACACAGCAAAATGAAATGAAATCACCTTCAGAGGAATACAGAATTGATAGCACATGCTCTTGGAGAGATGTCTCTGCCATATCCGACTGTAGATAAAGACATTTTTAACATGTTGTCAAAGGTAAATGCTGCTAGAGATAATGTCATTGTCAGAGACTTTTACCTTCCAGCTAAAGAGCAGAAAATAAGTGACCGCCCCCCCTCTCAATTTTGAGTCCTTTAATATCAGAATACAAGATCAATAAAGGCCAAAGCAGGCTTTTCAGGTTCAAGACTCCAGAATCCCAGTTGGGTATCAGGGTTAAACCCGGCCCAGACTTTATACTAAAAACAGCTGCCTGCAAATATTCCTTCTTAGGAAGGCAACGCTGACGTTGGGTAACATGACTTAGAGAAACGAGGCCACGATATCTGCAGTCGTGTTTTGGATCCTGGCTTCTTTTTCACTGCCGAACAGCAAGAGATGGAGATTGATCATTAACAGCAGAAGTGGAAAGGTGAAGTCTGATCAAGGTTCAATATAGCAAATGCCAGTATCAACAAAATCTTACTGGTTTACACGTGATTGTTACTCGCTCAGATACAGCTTGACGCTTTCCACTCAGAGTTCCTTGCTATTAAACCCTTCCTCGTGCTGTAGGTTTAATCGGTCAACCTCATCACAAGGCTCCATATTGACACATGATGTCCCTGACCTGATTCGCAGAAGAAAAGCAAAGCAAAGAAATGCAGAGGGTGCTGTGGGAGGCAGTCGAACAAGTGGAGCTTGTGGGAGCGCAGGGTTGGGGCGCGCAGGGGCTGCAGGCTGCCACGTGTGAAAATTCGATTGAAAATGAGTCTCTGGCTCCCCCGTCCTCATTTCCCAGTCACCCA
Organism: Crocodylus siamensis; assembly: GCF_052110815.1. NCBI lineage: Eukaryota > Metazoa > Chordata > Crocodylia > Crocodylidae > Crocodylus > Crocodylus siamensis. Next base: position 25,738,873 of record NC_143400.1, read on the forward strand.
CACTGAGAAACTGTTCAATGTGGATTTCCCCCGGTCTCTCTGCGCCTTCCCAGTCACCCAGGCTCATCGTAACAGGCACCAGCCACTCCATCACACCGCCCCTCGACCAAACACGATGCTGCCGGCAGGGCCCAGACGCTGCTGCTTTGCCCCTGCTGCCAGGGCCGCAACTTGCGCTTGAAGAGCCTGGTGTGGAAGCACAGGAGCTATCCCCATATCTTGTGGACAGGTGTTAGCGTCAGCATGATGGGGTGGAAAGGCCCCAGCCCCCACCCTGCTGACATCTGCCATACAGTCACGTAGGCTTCCCCCAGAGACTTCCAGCAAATCTGCAGTGCCGTGGTAGGGGGCTGCGCTGTGGGACTGCCTGGAGAAGTTACATCTCCTTCCATGCAAGCACCGGCTCATGCCGAAACACCTCCCCTAGCACCTACTGCAAGGGCTACAGCTAGGTCCATGTTGGCATTGCCCCTCATGCACTGGGAGGGCAAGTTGGCTGCATCTGCTCCTTGGGCTGAGTAGAGCCCAGATAGGGAAGAAATGTAGCTCTTCTTCCTGACAGATCTCAGTTGGACCAGGCATTTCAGTCTGTGCTTCAAAAACTGCAGTATGTACCCCTTCACCTGCCCTTCCCTAACCCCAGACACGGTCTGCCCACCCTGACCTTGATCCCGACTCCACCTTTGCTCTGCCAGTCCTACCGTGGTGTCCCTCTCTCCTCCTGCTCCAGGCTGATGTCTGGCTCTGTTTCTCTGCTGGAGGATGTCATTTCTAACGCGCACAAACCTCACTTGAAAAATCGGTGCATCCCCCTGAAACAGGTGTCGGGGTCAAGGCAGATTCCTCGGACCTGAGTCCCCAGTCCCTCTGCGTCCTGCGATGCAGTGCGGCCAAATGACCATCGAGGGGAAAAGCAATAAAAACCCAACAAACCCAAACACAACCTCCAATGAGCAAGAGCTGGGAATGGTTTTTATTCCCTGCTTTTCCCCCAAGCGGATGTGAAGGCCCAGCTCCCCCACGGGTTGATCACACCCACTCTGCCTGGCTCGCGGCACTTTTGCCTCAAGTCCTAAGGAGTAAAATGCCCCACTCCCCAATACGTGTCAAGACAGAGGTGGTAAGGAGCTTGGTGCAGCTTCAGGGGAATCGGGCTCCTTGCTCTTGCAATATCTCAGATCAAAAAACCCCCAAAACCTGTAAAGGAGATTTCTCTCTTTTTGCTCCACTCCTTCCCCTGTGAGTTCAGGGTGCCCTTCCAGCAGAGCAAATCCATGATTTTTCCAAGATATTTATCTAGGATATTCTAAGCTGCAAACCACACTGTAACACGTACAGAGACAGACGTGCACACGCAGAATCTTGTCCAAATACTTGCACAAACCCTTGCCCCCACTTTCATGTGCACTCGCGAGTACGTGCACTGGAGCATACATTGCTCAAGTTGTGCAGAACACATCCCAGCTGTGGGGCAGTTACTCACATCATACAGAATCCTTTTTATACTGGGATTTTGAGAGTTGCCCACTGGATTATTTTTGTATCGTTTCAGAAGCCAGCTTGTTATTACTGTACTTGGTGCCATCCCCACCCAGCATAAAAAGCCAATCCCAGGCTCAGAGAATTTAAACAATTATAATGCGGGTTTGAACGGCCTTCATCTGGCCAAATCAGGCCTTCCTGTGTGAGCTGCCCTGTTGAACAAAACAGGACTTTTCCTGAAGACGTGGAGGCTGATCCCATACATCAACATGGTACGGAAAGATTGCCTGATAGTTTACTTATATGTATGTTGATGGTATTTAGTGAATTATGCTACTTGACTGTACGTTTTAGCAAAGGCCGTGTTTCCTAGAAGTCCGTGACACTGGCTCTAAAGAACAAAAATGGAAATGACCTGTTGAACGCAGCTAATGTGAAAAGATGCCATTTCTAAGCCAGTACCAACTAATGAACCATGCTCAGAGAAAAAAATCCTAGCAAGCAAATCTTTCCCGGACTATTATTTCTTGCTGAACTGATGCCTTCCAAGGACCACTCAAGAACTGGGTTGGGAGGCTCCACTGGGGCCCTAAAACAAAGTTGTCTCAAATGTGCTCCTACTTTTTCCTACACTAGATAACTCAAGTCCGGAAACACTGTAATTGGAAACAGAATTGTACAATTCGTAGGATTGCTATCCACTATGTGCTATACACCCAGAAAAACAGGTAGTGAGAGGAAATCAGGACCATTTTTACTTTCTATTCTTACAGGTTATTTGGGGTTTTTCCTTAGTGCTGGTTTGGTAATTTTTGGAATGATAAAATCCATTCCTTCTTGGGTCCCTGACCACTCTTGTTTGTCACTGAAGTAATTTAATGGTAAAGTAGAAATTACAGCTGGCGGGTCTCAATGAGTTATCTGGTCAATAATCCATTGATGATCCACTCATCTCTTTATATGGGTCGCAGTACCCACGTTGAGCAACAGCAGGCAAGATCTTACCGCGAGGACGATCTAGGAAGCAGCACTGAGCCTTGTTGCGATCGCGTGGCTGGGATATACAGTTGAACATGGAGAAGTTAAATGAGGAGCAGTGGGGAATTCACGGTCTTTGGCTGTTTTATGCATCCCAGCCAGGAAAAGTTCCCGGTGCTTGCAGTGGAACCAGACAGCAGCCAAGAGGATTCACGGGGTGGACTTTAGAGTCCAGGCTGCAAGGAGTTGCTGGTGTGGAGTGGAGGAAGATAGGAGGGGTGTTGGTCCCAGTGGGGATAAATAGGTTCTCCCACCTTGCGTCTCCATGCCTCCTCTTTCTCTCCCTGGCAGGTCGATCCATGGCTCAGAGGGGACCCTGTCTGGTGCTGGTCCTTGTCCTGCTAGTAGCCTGCTTGGCTCTGGCCAGAGGGGAATCATGCTATAATACATTCAAAAGGCAGCACGTTGACTTCCCCAGGACAAGGGCTCAAGACGTTAACACGTACTGCAACCAGATGATGAGACACAGGTAGGAAGAGAGCCCTTCCTCTCTAGCGGTTGCTGATGCTGGTATTGCACGGCAAGAGACTGTTGAGGCAGGGCGTGGGGAAGCTCTTCTTTACAGGGGACACCAGCTCTGATACGGTCCCAGGGCAGGAGAACTAGCTGTTTCCAGCGGTCTGGGATATGAGACCCTTCCCTTCTGCGGGGAGGTGGCCGTAATGGAGCCTCAGATCAGAAAGATTGGCTCATTCAGGGACCTTCCCTGCTGCTTTCGGTGTGACCCCAAACTGGAGAGCTCAGCGAGGGTTGGCAATATGCTCCACACACTGTTGTGGCCAGGAAGAGTGTGGTTGCAAGGCGCCAAGAGACTGGCTGGCCCCAGGGCAGAGGCGAGAGCGCCAGGAAACAGTAGCTCTGAGAAAAGGGTGCTCATCTCAGCCGGGCAGGGCAGAGGGGAATGGCTTTGGAGGCAGAGCTGCCCTCACTTTTCTCTGCCCCGTCATCCCATCGTAGCTGGGGAAGCCGGTGAGGGGTGCTGCAGATCCAGGTGAAAGGGCTCCAGTGGAGCTTTGCATGTGCAGAGTCCATGGCGACAGTTGACAAGGCAGATGCTGGCTGGTGGAGCTGTGTTTGTGAAGCCCCTGGTGGGAAGAGCAGAGGGGAGGTTGCTGCTTAGGAGTGTGGGTAAATATTTGTACTTTATCTGGGGCTTTCTCCCTCGATCATGTCCCCTCCTCTGTCAATAATTGCCTTGTGTTACCAGTTCTTTGGAAGTGCTCGATTCCTCCTCCCAGACTTCCTGGTTCCTTGTCCTGCTATGGAGAGGCTCTTGAAGCTGCTCTAATTAAAGCACCCACGCCCTCCGCCCTGGAGCACATGTATAGATGCCCTGAATGTTCAAATTCCAGCTCTTTGGCTGCCCTCGGTGCTTGCTCTGCACTGCAGCCTCCCCCTCCCCACTGTGTACCCACAGGAGGGGCTCGAGCCTGGTGGAGAGTAATTGCCCATCCCGCTGCTGAGTCCTTAGTGTTGTAACCATACTTGGTACCAGCTTTAGGTTTTGCCAGTGGGTGATTGCAGATGTAACACTCCCAAGCCCCCGAATATCCCCCAAACAAACCAGTGCTTTATTTTAAACTCAGCACGTTCCCATGCCAAGCCCCACACATGCCAGGAAGAGGCAGCGTGTTCCTTTAAACCTGTCTCTGCAGTGTCTGTAAAGATAGGGTGCTTTAGTTGGGGGGTTGGCGTTTTTATCTAATAGCTGATTGAATAGCTGGAGCCTGGTGGAGAGCTCAGCACAGTTACTGAGCTGGATTAAGTGCAAACTGATCAGGAGCTCAGGGCAGAACAGCTCACCCTCTCGGTCCCCAGGGGCTTGTGGGGAGCATGAATCATGGGCTGCAATCATGGCCCTTTCCTATTTAGGGTGGCGTTCCCCTTCCCTGAGCCCCAAGGGGAAGGAGGGGGTCATCCTCTCCTGGCCATCGCCAGTCCAGCGCCATAGGCTGCAGCCTGCATTTCTGCCTCCCAGCAACGGTGAAGGAGACTCTTCCCAGGCCTTCAGAGCAACACGTTCAAGGCCGTCTTTGGATTTGCGGAAATACAGCAGTCAACCTCAAAGGTTCATTTTGTGATCACTCACAGAGGTCTAACGGCTGAGATGTAGGACGCTCCTCTTCCTGCAGCAGGGAAGCAATGTGACAAGAAGGAAGAGTTTGGGCTACTCAAAGACAACCGCCCGTGCAGCCCCCCTTGATCAGGCGTGGTCTCGACACATATCACACAGGGTTTGGCTGCAGTCAAGGCTGCACGTGGCTTAGCTGATGTTGGCCTTGAGTGATACTTGCTCTCTGTCAGGAAGAAAGGCAGAACCCAGCACCCCTACCTGAGCCAGAGGCCCACCGGCAAAACAGGGCATCTCCGACACCTTGGGACAGTGGTGGCTCCTGGCTGCTAGCAGCAGCAGGTGTTATTTTTTCTGCTCTCCCCTTAGCCCAAGCCAACACATGACTGCTGAAGCCTATTTGGCCCCCAAGAGACCAACACCGATTACAGCTGCTGCTACACCGCCCCCGCTCCCTGTTCCCAAGCCGCTTTCCCACTCATACTGGATGGGATGCCAGGGACTGGGAAGACCTGTACTCATCAGATATCCTGGGTGTCCAGTATAGAGAGCAGCTGCTACAGGGGAGTCCCAGGGCTATGAAGTAATAGGGAGCTGGGAGCCAGGGCTCTTGGGGCTACTCCCAACTCCCGGAGGGGAGGTGAATCCAGGGCTCGCAGCTGCAGGCACAGGATCTACAGGCCGTGCACAGGATAAACTCTTAGCTATGTGGAATGGCCATTCAACCCTCAACCTAGAACTGAAACTCAATCCCCACCTATGCGTGGCCTTGCCAGCCTGGTGTCTAGGGCCCAAGGAAAAGGGTGTCTGTTCTGATTAATCTCCTGCTCGTTATTGCCGCTGTGAAACCCCTCTCTGGAAAGCGGGGGGTCATGCCAAAAACCAGGACTCCTGTATCCTCTCTATGCCTGCAAGAGGGCACTGGAGTTTCATGCATTAGAAAGAAAAGCCTTGGATTGGGTTTTCTCTCGGTCCAGGTCTGCCTCTGCAGTGACGCTGGGCGGGGGATTGTTGGGTTATTTTCAGTGGGCAGAGGGATGGTCGCTTCCGGGGGTCGCAATACTGTGACCCTGCCCGCCGCCCCGCCACTCCCCAGAGCTCCCTGCCCCACTCAATGCCTCTGAGCACCTCAGTGGGAGGAGTTGCTGGACAAATTCAATGGGACCTGCCCTGCCCGCCCCCGTACCAGCTCCCAAATGGCTCTATATAATGGGGAAGGAAGGGAAGCAGAGTCAGAGACTCAGCCCTGCGGGGAACTGCACCCGGGTGTGCCAGGAGTCCCAGCACCAAGACCTGAGTAAGTCTAAGGCCTCGTTGCGTCACGGTCCCAGCACAGGGGACGTGCAGAGACGGAGCCTCCACGGGCTGAGCCCGGGAGTGCTGAGATCAGACTTGGGGCAACAGAGGAGTCAGAGAAGGGGAAAACTTCAGTGCGGATGCCTGCCTGCTCTGCCGAACCAGGGAGGAAAGAGGGGGTGGGGGGGTCCCAGCGGCAATACCTGGACTGAGAGTGAAGGAGAGGCAGAGGCTGGTGCTATGAATCAGAGTCTCCCTGGGGGTGCCAGAGCTGGGCCCCCTTCCTCTTCCTACAGGATGGGAGGTTTCAAATGCTATGCGGGAATCTCAAGGCCAAGTCCCAAGACTGGGTATCGTGGTTGTCTCAGGCGGGGTTGGAAAACTCAGTCAGGACTGCTCTGTGACTCGGCTTCCCCAAGAGCAAAAGAGAGCTACTATAATGTCTTTGTGTCCCATCTGCATTTCTGCTGTGTGATTATCAAGCAATGATGTGTGCGGGTCCGTGCATGCACCAGCACCACAGGAGCGCGGATCCAGGGTCGCTGTGTGCAGCACCCAACTCAGCACAGCCCCGATCTCAGCACGAGTCAGTTCAGTCCCTAGTGCAGCGCTTCCCAGCCAGCGTGTTGCAGCACAAAAGCGTGCCGTCAGAAACGAACAGGCGCGCCGCAGAGTACGTAACAGAGTTGGGTGGGTGGTTAATCTGTACTCCTTATAACTGTCTGCACCCATGTCCCCTGCCCCTTCCACAGCTGCAGGTGGATCGAGTGGCTCTGAGGAAGCCATGTCTCCCGGGGACCCCGTGCCACCCTGCTGCTGATGTTCCTGGTGCTGACCCTGATGTCTTCCTGACCGACCGCGGACGGCAAGGAAACGCACTACGAGAAGTTCCAGCGGCAGCACGTCGACGAGCTGTCACACCCGCCGGTCAATGATGCCTCCTGCAACACCAGGATGAAGAAACAGAAGATGACCACTCCCACGTGCAAGCCCTTCAACACCTTCATTCACTCAGATTTATCAACAGTAAAAGCCGTCTGCACACGGACCGGGACTAAGAGGCCCAACCACAGGTATTACAGCACCACAGCTTCTATGTCACTGACTGCAAATTTATAAGAAAGGACCCACGGCAAGGCTGCATGTACAGTGCAACCACCGTCTCCCGGAGGATTTGCATCACCTGTGAGCAAGTCCGCAGAGTTGGACTGGCGCCTGTCCACTATGGCAAATACAAGGAGTGCTTCCCCTAGTGGCCAGGGCTGGGGCAGGCCTTGACCTCGCTGCAACCCTCAGCTTTTGCTTGGAGCCAAAGGCCTGGTCACAGAGGCCCCAAATCCACCTCGCTCACTAGTTACAGTCAGAGGTGCAACAGAGCAGCTGGGCTCACAGGGCAGGGACAACGCAGCGGGGAAGCGGTGACTTATGGCACGGTTGCACGACTTTGGCAGCCGCTGTTATTCCCGTGTCCAAAGTTAGCCCGTGGGGCTGCTGCCCATCTGCCCTCCTTCGTCACCCGACTGGTTGTTGTATATCTAGTATACAGAACAGGCCCTCCCAGCCCATCCATTCTCCTCTTCTGGCCCCTAGCACCCAATATACACAAGAGCATCTCCCCTCCCCTCCCACGTCCAGAGGCAGCAGGAATGTGCAGCCAATCCTCCAGCATCCAGATGAGTCCTCAAAGCCGTGACTGAGTTCAACCTTCCAGCTGCTTTTCTGCAATAAACAGCTGCAACTGCAAACTGACCTGGATGCGCTCTCTCTCCATGGGTGGTGTGTGCGGGTGGGGGGGTGTGCAGCGGGTGGGCAACGGCAGGGGATTGGTGCACAAGAATTCATTTTCCTGCCCGAGAGGTGGGAAAGGGGGTGTTTCTCACACCGGGGTTTCCCCTTCCCTGCAGACACAAGGGAAGGCTTAGCTGAACACTTCATGCTGCCCTTGATGTCTCTTGAGTCGACCCTGCTCAGCAGGCTCTGGTCCACATCTCCACGACCACCTTGCTCCAGACCATGGCCAAGGAAACCTTGCAGTCCCTCTTGCTACAGAGAGATGTCCTGCTCTGTGCTATTCCCTGGCCCCAATGGCTATGGATCCTGAGGGTGAAGTTTCTTCCTGTGCAGCATTGAGGTGGGCTTCCCCTTCACCTGCAGCTAGCAGGGTGGGCAGAGGGGACGCAGGTGTCCAGGGTGATTATGGGTGCCAAGCAGCAGCACCTGCATGTTAGATCTGGGAAACCGAGGCATGCAGACAAGGAGTGATTTCTCAAGGCCTCAAAGTGCAGTATCCCTCGCCCCCTGGGAAAGATCCCGGATGTCCTGTAGCTCAGGGGCACCAAAGGTTTTTCAGAGACGCCAGTCTTCTTTTTCTGCTTCCCAGATGAGAGCTGAAAGGATCAGTCCCTCGATGTAGCATCTGGACTCGCTTCAGTCCTACGCAACAGTGAGGCATGACCTCTCTATGCCTCATCTCCCCATCTTCAAAGGAGGCCTGATGATTACATGTCTCAGTAGCCAAAGGGAGGGAGGGCGACCCAGGCCGCAGCAGACATGCGTGTGGAGCCTGTCCCACTGGCTGTGTCAAGACCACCACAATGGGGGGCACTGCCGCTGCAGCCTTTCCACTGCTAGACATGTCTCCTGCTTTCCTGTTTTCTCCTTAACATGCGAGCTGGTTGGTGCCCTGCCTCTCAGAAGCGGGAGGGGTGGTTGCAATCCCGTGGTAGTATTAGCCCAGCCAGGGACAACTGGAGAGATGCCAGTACAGGCACGGGGGCGGGGCCACACTCTGGACAACACCACCAGCACCTCATCGACGGTGACACGGGGAGGGAGTGAAAGAGCACAGCCTGCAGCGGAGGTGGGGGGAGAGACTGGCACACAGCAGGGCAGGATGGGGTGGTTGATGGCACAGGATGGAGCGTGGGGCAGATCTACACGGGGTGGGGTGCAGTAGGAGAAGCCCCCTTTGCAGAAGGGGTGTGGGGCAAGTGCTCATGATGCCATTTTCCATGCAATGCCAAAGAAGCTTTATTTTTCTTCCTATTGATTTTTGTGTTTTGGGGTGGAGAGGGAAGAGGGGTGTAGGGTGTTCAGAGACTTCTGGGTCTTCTCCCCAGTTGATATCAGCCCCAGGCCCCACAACCTTGCGCCTGGGGGATGAGCTGCGGGGGAATCTGCTGTGCCATCTACCCCCAATCTTTCCAAGAGTGACGGACCAAGTTGGTGGGGAAAGCACGGACGATCAGTCTGCAATACCAGCTTGCAGCGTACACATCATGGGACTCGTAGGAGTCTGCCTGCTGCCTTCTAGTCCCCACCCCCAGGCACATCATCTACTGCTTGGATCCCCTCTTTTTTCCCGGGCTTCCCACCCTGCAGTTCCAGCTCTCTAATCTCGTGCAGGCGTCCGTGCGCACAGCCTGCTGCAGAGCCTTGTCCCGAGCGTGCAAACGCCCCGACTGAGCTTGCACGCTCCGAGGAAACCCTTCAGCACCTTTGCAGTGGGTTACAGCAGGGCAGGTTGGGACTGTGGACTCCTGGGCTCTGTCCCCAGCTCCAGGACAGGAGTTGGGTCTAGTCGGTTCAGGGACGGGGTGCTGGGAGTCAGGACTCCTGAGTTGTAGCTCTAGTTTGGGGGCAAAAGGGGAGGGCTGTGTTGAGGGTTAGTCAGGTGACGCCACTGGGGAAGTCTGGCTCTGGCTGTTGTAGCCCCCAGTATCGGGAGTCCTCGGTCCCCCAACTGCTGCATCTCTTTGCAGGCTCTCGCTGCACCCTATGTCTCTGGACCCCTGAGTGGAAGGAGCTGCTGGTCAGATGCAACCTGTTTTACCCCTTCCTGTCCCATTTCTGGTACAGCTGTCATGAGCAGCAAAGGGGACGGAGACCGACTCAGCCTCGCAGGCAGCTGGACCTGACTGTGACAGGATCCCCGGCATCCGAACTCGGGTAGGTATGGGGACGCGCCGCTGTACTGGCCCAGCCTCGGGGGAAATGCCGAGAGAGGGCTGAGACCAGGATGCAGGAGGCCGGGAAAGCAGGAGCAGCTGTCCTTAAGAAAGAAAACACAGACTCTCCGGGTCAGACTTGATGGCAGGCTGGTGCTGCGGTTCAGGTGCTCGGTGGGGTTGTCAGGGCTGGGCCCCTTCCCCTTCCACTGGCATGCAAGTTTGCAGACCAGATCCCAAAACAGGGCCTTTTGGTTTCCTCAGGTCCTGCTGAGAAATGCAGCTGGACTTCTCTGTGCCTCAGTTTCCCTGTGTGCAAACAGGGCCTAATCTCTTTGCGTGCCTCGTGCCTGTGCACTATGAGATCTTTGAGAAATAGGTGTCTGTGCAGCCACCGAGACAAGAGGACCCCGATGCAGCGGGGCCTGTGCAGCACCCAGCACGGACGGGGCCTTGTCTTAGACAGCGTCGATCCACTGCCTGGGGTAATTAGGTCCCGTCTCAGCCAGGCCATTGAGGTGTGACTGTCAATGCCAATAACAATTCTCCTGTTTCTCGGTGAGGAGGATCTCTATGTGGTGTTAGTAGGTTTGGGGAGGAGAAGGGGCATTGAGATATTGATGGGGGGGGAGGTGATGGGAGGGAGACTTGGGGCAGACCCATGGGAGGGAGACTTGGGGCAGCCCAGGGGCTGTGTGGCATTTGTTGCTTTGGGCCCAGGGCCTAGGCTCCATGCAGAAGAAGATGAAGATGCCTCGGGAGACGGCTCTCAAGATAAGAGCTCTTCCTTCTCCCCCTCCATCCCCTTGGGGCTGCAGGGAAGGGGGTTGCATCCCTGAATCCTCTGGTTATAGGACCTGGCCCCGTATTCACAGCGATTCGGTGGGAAGTCTCTTACAAGCGTGCACTCAGTAACAAGGAAGTTGTTGTCACTATAGTAAAAATTTTTGTGTGTGTTATTCCCAGCCCCTGTGCAGATGCTATTTATTGATGATGAGGGTGCGTGGATGAAGGTGTTCAGGGTCTTGCACTTGTCCGAGGTCATTCCCTGGTCCTTCATCCTCTGATTGCAGTAGAGGTCATTATACGGTTCGGGAGTAAACGGATCGACGTGCTGCCTCTGAAACTTCTGGTTTGCTGTTTCCCTGCTGTGCACGGTTGGCCAGGCTGACAGCAGGGTCAGCAGGAGGAGCAGCAGGGCAGGGCAGGCATCTCTCGGAGACATGGCTTCCTGAGATTTGCTCCACGTACCTGGATGGAGCCAACAAGGGCAAAGGATGACTACTCCCTCTTGCCCTTCCCCTCTCCTAACCATCCTGCTACACTCTCATACCCCACGCAGCTCCAAAGACCCTTCCCTGCCCAAGCCCCCCACCACACCAGCTCCTCCAGGCAGGAACTGGCTCGTTTAATGGGTGAGGTTATGGCTGAGCACGGTGGGCTTGGCCCTGCCATGACAGATGTGACCGGGAGATGGGCTGATCTGATCTCTCATCTGATCCGCAGCCAAAGCCAGTGCCGGGAGCCTCTGGGAGGTCTCCAGAGCAGCAGGCTGCGTCCATGGCCATGAACGGCCTCTACAGCCATGTCCATGCTGCCCCGGTGTTACTGTTTGGTCCTTTTCCCCAACTGGGATCTCAGCCTCCTCCGCATCCACCCCACCACTCTACCTGGCCCCTTTGGCTCCGGTCCACTGCACCGGACCTCGGCTTATTTGGACACCAGCCCTTGCCTTGTCCTTCCCAACCTTGGGACACGACCCCAGTCTTGCCCTTTAGTGCTGTGGGCCCCCAGCCTCTGGTCTCTCCCTCTTTGGGCTCTCTCTCTGCCCTCTTCTGTACTGGGCCCCGTCTCCCCCCTGCTCTGGGCAACACTGGGGCCTTGTCCTGCCCTTTTCTCCCAGTCCAAACCACTGGTTATAGAAGAAACAGAGAGCCAGGTTCACATCTTAACTCAACACCCCCCCACGATGATGAAGCTTACGCAAGAACAAAAACGGCATGCAGTCTCTCTAACAGAGGCAGCCCCACCGGGGCAAAAATATGAGAAATGAGCAAAGAGGAAAATGAGTCGTTGCTGTAAGACAACAAAATCCTCCTTGTTCAGAGCGAACGGCTCTCACTCGGGGCACTCCCTGACCCAGGTCTCTCATCCTGCTCCCACAGGCTCTGTCTCTTGCTCGAGCTCTCCCGCGCTTGCTCCTTCTCTCTATGTGTGTGGGTCCTGAGGGACCTGCCTCCAGCCGCTGGTCTTTTCAGGGTTTTCCTCCCTGGTTGCTGCCAACTCTCCTGTGCATGCTCTTATATAGCCTCTTTGATTATCACTTGCATCAGGTGACTTTAACTGGCTTCCTGAGTTTTAGTCTTCCTTGTTTAGAGTTGACTTCCAGCCCCACCTCCCGAGGTGGCCTAATCTCAGGCTTGCAACCCTTATGTTGGCTCCTTCTTTACTCCCAGAGCAGCCGTTCTGGTCAGTCTTCTCCCGCTGCTTAACAGGAGGCTCCAGCTCCCTGTTTAAGGCCTAATTTCCAGCCACTGTTAATAGCCAACCAGGCTTTTGGGAGCTCCATTAATGATTTCTCTCTATTACAGGTAGACAGACAGCACAAAGGGAAAGAGCTGGGCAGAAGGAGTTGCCAGCTGGGCCACGGCCCTTGATGGGCCCTGGGAGAGCATGTCACAGGCCTGATGTCTCTGGGATCTGGGCACCGCTGTGTCCATGCTGGGGCTGGCGGGGTGACAGCTAAGCCAGCTTCGGCTGGGATCTCATCCTCCTACTGCTAGGCTAGCTTGGTACTGCCAATAAGCTTTTATTTTGTCGACTCTCCTGGACCATGAGCTGGAAAATATGGATCAGAGATAAATATGCCCTGGAGCGGCACAACGTGAAGCCATCTTAAGTGTGCTTCAAACTAGGTCCAGGTGTTGATGTGTGGATAACCCAGGGGTTAGAGCTCCCTGAGCTGCCTAAAATTCAGTGTAACAAGGCCCTGTTTCTGTTCCACTCTCTCTTTTCTGGGCTGTCAAATGTCCCCTGGCTTTCATTGCTGTCCTCATCCGGTGTTATTGCTATGCTGCCAGTGCTGAAGTCTCAGGAACTGCAGTTTGGCTTATGTAAGGAGTTCATGGTTCAGTCAGGTTTACTGGTTAGGCTTACTCTGGTCAATGCTAGCAAAGCCTTCGTGGGAGCAATATAGATTGACCCATGTTCCAGCAAGGCTTGCACTGGTGTAGGCAGTGGGAGAAAGCAGGATATGGGGATGGCTAGTGACCTAGAGAGAGAGAGAGTGCCATCTGAACATGCTGTTGCAATATAGTGACAGTGGGCGTGTGTGCGTGTGACAGGAGTATCTCTACTGGAGCCTTTCTGTTGGTGGCTCTGCCCTCCTGTTATGGGCCAACCACCTGCTTACTTGCCTGCCATGGCTTGATCTTAATTGATTAATTGACTGATGTAATTAGTGGGAGGCTGCCCACTTTATGTGCCCCGGTGCCAGGGGGCGCTATCTGCGGCTCCTTTTCCTCCCCTACACCGTAGCCCAAGCCTCACAGATGGTACTGATGTAGTTTTTGACCTGGGCCCTGTTGTGGCTTGGCCCTCTCCTTTACCTCTGTGGGGCTTCTCGCCGCCCCCCCTTGCTCTGGGGCTTCTCACTCCCCGCGGCCCTCTCTCCGGGCTCCTCACTGCCCCCCTTGCTCTGGGGATGCTCACTGCCCCCCTTGCTCTGGGGATGGGGCCAATGCACCCCAAATGCTGCGCCCTCTCTGGCGCCAGGGCCCCACGCTACCGTGGAGTCCCTGTGAGGCCTCCTCCAACTCCTAATAGCTTCACCCGGTCCTCCGGTTAAAACAGTAAACACAAAAACACAAACCCCCTGGGTTATAACATAAAAAGCTAAACCATCCGGCCAAACAACATTCAGTCCCTACCAGGAAAACACTCCAACCACAGCAGCGACCAGGGGATGCTCACACAATCAGAAGTCTCCCCTCCGTCTGTACTAGCCCAGCTCCTCCTTCCTCAGTCGCCAGAGGGAAACTGCCCTCCTGGCCTCCTGCCTGGGCTTATATGGGCCAGCCCTGCCCCTTCCTCTCAGCTGGCCCCACCGGTTGCCCTAGCAAGCAGCACTTGTGACTCTGGCTGCCCTGGTGACTGGCACCTGAGCCTCCCCCTTCTTGCCACCAGGGGTCTCTCCCAAGCTGTTCTTCTGCTCTCAGGCGCAGGGCACCTGAGTGCTCTGCGACAGTGCCCCAGTGAGATCTCCCACTGGTGTCTGACTTAACTAATTTCCAAATCTACTCTTGAGCTTAATTGAAATTGGTGCTCATTTCTTGCTACTGTGAAGGGAACATTTGCCCTTGCTGCTGAAATCCCCTGCTGGCAGTGGCAGAGCGTGGATTCATGCAAGATGAAGCTTGGAAAACGGCTTCACCGTGGGCAGTCATTCCTCTCCCTCTTTCAGGTACACAAGCATGGAGTTGTGCTGATTTCCTTCACCTTTAGCCAACATGCCCACACAGATACACTTGCCCACCACAGCATGCCCCGTGTCCATGTACGGGGGGCACTGGAAGGTGGCTGTTGCTGACCTGGCCACTGCCACTGCTCCCAATTGCTGCTACTGCCCAGGGTGAAAATCTCCTTAGTGAAGACACGCCCCGAGAGGCCTTTGAGATCACAGGGCATCAGCTCTTCCACTTCCTAGGCCAACAGACCTATGTCAGCCCTCCAAATGGCTTGCACAGCACTGTGCACCTTCATCCGCAAACTTCTGGCTGAGCGCGGGGAGGCCTATGGGCCCTCAGAAGACAGCCTAGCATGGCCATGCACCAGCCTCCCATTGAATGAATCCTCTTGGGTGTGTTAGCACAACACTTTCCCTTTCTGGATAGGGATGTGCGAACCAGCAGCTCAGGGCACAGAGGGACTGGGATGCCACAGCTCAGTTACAAAGCTCATGTATTTTGCCCTCTTTGCTACAGAAACATCCATCGAGGGTGGCAAATCCTGATGACGGTGAGATGCAACCGGCTGCAACAGTCTCTGTCTGTTCAACAACTCTGGGGCAGGGAAAGAGGGAGAAGGAAGGCAGAGCTCGGGGAGTTGGACAGCTTATTTTAAATGATTTCATCTTGGCACCTCAACCTCATCACAAGGCTCCATATTGACACATGATGTCCCTGACCTGATTCGCAGAAGAAAAGCAAAGCAAAGAAATGCAGAGGGTGCTGTGGGAGGCAGTCGAACAAGTGGAGCTTGTGGGAGCGCAGGGTTGGGGCGCGCAGGGGCTGCAGGCTGCCACGTGTGAAAATTCAATTGAAAATGAGTCTCTGGCTCCTCCTGTCCTCATTTCCCAGTCACCCACACTGAGAAACTGTTCAATGTGGATTTCCCCCAGTCTCTCTGCGCCTTCCCAATCACCCACGCTCATCGTAACAGGCACCAGCCACTCCATCACACCGCCCCTCGACCAAACACGATGCTGCCGGCAGGGCCCAGACGCTGCTGCTTTGCCCCTGCTGCCAGGGCCGCAACTTCCGCTCAAAGAGCCTGGTGTGGAAGCACAGGAGCTATCCCCATATCTTGTGGACAGGTATTAGCGTCAGCATGATGGGGTGGAAAGGCCCCAGCCCCCACCCTGCTGACATCTGCCATACAGTCACGTAGGCTTCCCCCAGAGACTTCCAGCAAATCTGCAGTGCCGTGGTAGGGGGCTGCGCTGTGGGACTGCCTGGAGAAGTTACATCTCCTTCCATGCAAGCACCGGCTCATGCCGAAACACCTCCCCTAGCACCTACTGCAAGGGCTACAGCTAGGTCCATGTTGGCATTGCCCCTCATGCACTGGGAGGGCAAGTTGGCTGCATCTGCTCCTTGGGCTGAGTAGAGCCCAGATAGGGAAGAAATGTAGCTCTTCTTCCTGACAGATCTCAGTTGGACCAGGCATTTCAGTCTGTGCTTCAAAAACTGCAGTATGTACCCCTTCACCTGCCCTTCCCTAACCCCAGACACGGTCTGCCCACCCTGACCTTGATCCCGACTCCACCTTTGCTCTGCCAGTCCTACCGTGGTGTCCCTCTCTCCTCCTGCTCCAGGCTGATGTCTGGCTCTGTTTCTCTGCTGGAGGATGTCATTTCTAACGCGCACAAACCTCACTTGAAAAATCGGTGCATCCCCCTGAAACAGGTGTCGGGGTCAAGGCAGATTCCTCGGACCTGAGTCCCCAGTCCCTCTGCTTCCTGCGATGCAGTGCGGCCAAATGACCATCGAGGGGAAAAGCAATAAAAACCCAACAAACCCAAACACAACCTCCAATGAGCAAGAGCTGGGAATGGTTTTTATTCCCTGCTTTTCCCCCAAGCGGATGTGAAGGCCCAGCTCCCCCACGGGTTGATCACACCCACTCTGCCTGGCTCGCGGCACTTTTGCCTCAAGTCCTAAGGAGTAAAATGCCCCACTCCCCAATACGTGTCAAGACAGAGGTGGTAAGGAGCTTGGTGCAGCTTCAGGGGAATCGGGCTCCTTGCTCTTGCAATATCTCAGATCAAAAAACCCCCAAAACCTGTAAAGGAGATTTCTCTCTTTTCGCTCCACTCCTTCCCCTGTGAGTTCGTGGTGCCCTTCTAGTAGAGCTGGACCAGGTGAGGGGGACTGGAAGGATGGAGGCACTTTTGCTCAAGGCACATTTAGGAACCTGGGCTGTGTTGGCTCCCAGGGCTGTGTTGGTGGAAATGGGGCCCCTTTCTCTTCCAGGAGCTGATTGTGAAACTGGGCTTCCTGCCCAAGCTTGGACTCCACCCACCCTGGTTTCCTAATGCTGCTCCTTCCACGTTGTGAGCGGAGCCAGGGAACCCCTCCTCTCATCCCAGCCTGCTCCATGTAACCAGCTGCCAGAAAGGGAGAGGTCAGGTCGGAGTTGGTATCAGCTCTGCAAGCAGCCACATCCAGCTGCCGAACCAGGCTTTCAGCCTGCAGACAACGGAGCCACACTTGGTTTGTGGGGAGAGCAGGCCCTCTGGCACGAAATCCCAGAGCCCTCGAGAGAGGAGGTGGAGCAGTGCAAGTGCCAAGCGTCACCCCTCTGTTGGGGAAAGCAGGTGAGACTGACCGCCAGGTTTTTGGGGTCTATCCTGGTTCTGGGAGGGTGGTTGGGGGTTGCGAGGGAGGGAGGCAGGGAGACTTGCAATTCAGGTGTGTTTCCTTTTCAGGGTCAAGGGTGGGCTCCAGTGGTTAGAGAAGGAGGGCTTGTATGTCAAGGCTCCTGGGTTCTCTGCCCAGATGTTAAAAGGTCTTTTGGGCTTGAGCAAAATGGTCCTGGAGTTCATTTTCAACTCAGGAAAGCTGTGTAGGTGTAGTGGTTTGTGCAGAAGTCATTGCAACCCAGGACTCCTGGGTTTTGTTTTTGCTCAGGAAAGGAGCAGTGTCTGGTGGTCACGGGCAGAGGGGATGTCTGACACCTGGGCTCTGTTCATAGTAGTGAAAAGGCCTTTGGATTAAACAGTTGGACCTGGGGAACTAGAAACCAGGGCTGCTGTGATTTATCCCCCTGCAGCAGAGGGGCAGAGGGCAGGTGCAAGCTAACCCATTTGATACTATTCCACATCTTTATACAGGACTAGGGAGGCTGCATTCGCTGTAGATGGAGTGGAAGTAGAGGTCTTGGTGGGGGGGAACACAAGTGGAGTTAAGGATGCTAAAGACATGTGGGGGCTGTGGTGACTGGGGGAGTTGGAGCACAGGAATGACTCAATGGGAGACAGAGTGGGCACACGTGAGGTTGGTGCCAGGACTTCCTCCTCCAACACTTTCTACAATCACTTTAGGCAATGGCATCAATACTTGTTGGTAGTATTGATACTTCTGACACCCCACAGTAAAGCAAGGAATAGAGGAGCATGGACGAGAATAGAGCAGAAATAGATGGTTGAGCTGGGGCAGCTCTGCCTGCCTCTCTCATTAACACTGGGTCTCTGCATCCCTAGGGTCA
Organism: Crocodylus siamensis; assembly: GCF_052110815.1. NCBI lineage: Eukaryota > Metazoa > Chordata > Crocodylia > Crocodylidae > Crocodylus > Crocodylus siamensis. The sequence continues at coordinate 25,756,693 of NC_143400.1, forward strand.
TCTGTTGCCAGCCATGACACAGGCAGGGTCCCTGGTTGTGCTGTGGGCTCTGGCAGGCTCGGCCCTGTTGCTGGTCGTGTCAGCCAGCCAAGAGCAGTATGAAAGGTTCCTTCTCCAACACGTCCACAGCAATCCCAGGGGCCGGGATGACGCTTACTGCAACAGACAAATGCGCTACATGCTGAGGGAGGACCGCAGGCGGGACCCCAACCCAGGACAGAAAATCTGCAAGGAAATAAACACCTTCATCCATGAGACAAAAGATGCCATCAGGGCCGTGTGCAATGACGGGGGCAGCGACTACATGACAAGGCACGGCCAAGTCATGCACAGAAGTCTTGCGAGCTTCCAGGTTACCACCTGCAGGCTTCACGGGGGAAAGCCCCTTGAGAACTGCAGGTATCGGGCCAGCCGTGACTCCAGGAGGATCGTCATCGCCTGTGACGAGCATGGGAACCCGGTGCATTTTGAGGAGAGCCACATCTGAGTGGAGGGGAGGGCGCTTCTGGCTCTTCCTGACCTGCTCCCATCTCTCGTGGAGCTGGGGCCCCTCCACTGAAATGTCCCCATCTCTTTTCATAACTGTAATTCTGTATCACACATCCCTTTTAATCATTTTCTTTGCTGGTGTGAGCAGAGGAGTCCACTGCTGGTCATTCAGCACCCCAGGGATGTATGTTGGTGTTTGCACTTGTCTGTGTAAGCATGAGCCTTGGGGAGTGCAGCACTAGAAGGAGACGTGCCTTGCTGGGGAAGATGAGGGAAGGTGACTGGACTGGATGCTGTGGTTTGATGCAGAGGGAAATGTCTGTCCCTGGCTACAATAAAAGAAGTAATCAAAGCTAAAACTGCCTGTGATTCCTTCCTCACACTTCTCATTCCCTCCACAAGTGAACAGCAGCAAAACTCGAACACAGACAGACACACACCCACACCCACAGCAGTGCCCTTTCCCTCCACCCAAGGGTTGGGCACATGCATATATACACACTTATTCAAGCTGAAAATATCCATGATTTTTCCAAGATATTTATCTAGGATAGTCTGAGCTGCAAACCACGCTGTTACATGTATGGACACAGACGTGCACACACAGAATCTTCCCCAAATACCTGCACAAACTCTTGCACCCAGTTTCATGTGCACTCACGAGCACGTGCACTCAAGCATACATTGCTCAAGTTGTGCAGAACACATCACAGCTGTGGGGCAGGTACCCACGTTATACAGAATCCCTTTTATACTGGGATTTTGAGAGTTGCCCACTGGATTATTTTAGTATCATTTCAGAAGCCCAGCAACAACTCTAGCCAGATGGCATACATACTGATGACTATTTAACAGCAAAAGTCCGCTTCCTCCGCAAGCTTTCATTGGGTGGCTCCTTTAAACGTGCAAGTTCAATTGATGTGTGTCACTCGTGGGTTGAGTCCAACCTATCCATCCATCTTGCAACGATATGACACATGAGTCCTGCCAAACCCCCATCCCCATCTTTGGCAGCTCATGCATCATATCATTGCAAGCCACAGACACCTCCCGACCTCCTTCCACATACCCCACAGCCCTGCCAGTGCTCCTCATGCCTCATCCCCAGCTCCTGTGATCCCAGTCCTGGGCTCCCCGCACGCAGCTCTGCTGCTGCCCCTCAGTCACCACTACCACCTCCACCCTCAGCCCTGTCTCCTCTTTGGTGCCCCTCTTTCCTGGCCCTTTCCCAGCTCTGCCAGAGTTTAAACCCACGAACACAGAAACACAAGCACATACTCTCTCTCTTTTTTACATGTACATTGTCACACAGAATCACTCACAAGACGTTCAAAAGAGCATGGGGTGAATAGCAGCCTCTTAGCATGTTGGCAAGTCAAAACATGCAGCTCAGCACTGTTCATGGGATCATTACGCTTGTCTTCTGCAAACTGAAGGTCCTTGACATGTGGGGAAATGCAGAAAGCACACTGGAGTTTCTCCTGGCTAGCTGCAGTTTCTGGTATCCCTTGCTAGGAATTTTTACTCATCATTTTCTTCATCATAATTTTCTATTAATACTTTGGAAAATCATTGTCTTCATCTGCTAGTCCTTTTGGCATTGGTATATGCTCTACTTTGCCTTGTTTGTGCACGTTACTCTTTGGCATGGCTGAATTGTGTTTGCTGCATCCTCTTTCTTTGCCTGGGAGAAGTCCATCTTGTTCTCAGGACCTGGTCCACCACCTTGCTCTCAGGGTATGTTTGTGGAAACTTGGAGCTAAGAATTTGCACTTTTTCCTCACCCTCCTCCTGTCCACAGATCATTGAAATCTGGTAAAGAGCAAGAAGAGACCAAGATTGGGAGGTTTTGGAAAATGAGTTAGCTTTCCTTTCTTCCTTGGTGTGGGGAGGAAGGGGAAGCACCGAATCCACCTGGCCATATGGGCAGGGGCATTGGCTGGCCCCGGGAGACACAGAGTGAGATTTGGGGCTTTTCCCCTTCAGTCCCCACTCACACATGGCTGGGGGGGGTTGGAGATGTGGAGCCCTTCCTCTCTAGTGGTTGCTGATGCTGGTATTGCACGGCAAGAGACTGTTGAGGCAGGGCGTGGGGAAGCTCTTCTTTACAGGGGACACCAGCTCTGATACGGTCCCAGGGCAGGAGCACTAGCTGTTTCCAGGGGTCTGGGATATGAGACCCTTCCCTTCTGTGGGGAGTTAGCTGTAATCTGGCCCCAGATCACAAAGATTGGCTCATTCAGGGACCTTCCCTGCTGCTTTCGGTGTGACCCCAAACTGGAGAGCTCAGCGAGGGTTGGCAATATGCGCCACACACTGTTGTGGCCAGGAAGAGTGTGGTTGCAAGGCGCCAAGAGACTGGCTGGCCCCAGGGCAGAGGCAAGAGCGCCAGGAAACAGTAGCTCTGGGAAAAGGGTGCTCATCTCAGCCGGGCAGGGCAGAGGGGAATGGCTTTGGAGGCAGAGCTGCCCTCACTTTTCTCTACCTCGTCATCCCATCGTAGCTGGGGAAGCAGGTGAGGGGTGCTACAGATCCAGATGAAAGGGCTCCAGTGGAGCTTTGCATGTGCAGAGTCCATGGTGAGAGCTCACAAGGCAGATGCTGGATGGCGGAGCTGTGTTTGCGAAGCCCCTGGTGGGAAGAGCAGAGGGGAGGATGCTGCTCAGGAGTGTGGGTAAATATTTGTACTTTATCTGGGGCTTTCTCCCTTAATCATGTCCCCGCCTCTGTCAATAATTGCCTTGTGTTACCAGTTCTTTGGAAGTGCTCGATTCCTCCTCCCAGACTTCCTGGTTCCTTGTTCTGCTTGGGCTCAGGCAGGGGCAGACCCAGGGTGCGGGGGGTGCAGTTGCACCCCACTTTGATTCCTGTTCCACCCAGCATTTCAGACAGGCTGCCTGGCATGGACAGCAGCATTTCTAGTCAGGCAGTGCTCAGGGAGTGAGTTGACTTCACGGCTTATAATAATCTACCTGCTCCCTTCTAAACTCTTCATCCCACAGGCCTTTCTTTAGGACCCTCCTTTCCTTTTGTCTTGACATGCCCCCTCCCAGCTATTCTTTGTTCTGCACTTCTGATGTCCCTTAGCTGCTTCTGGTAAGGAAGCTCGTATTTCACAGTTCAGCAGATTATTTTAACTCATTGCAATGGTGTTATACTTGTTTTTCTTCAATCTTTAACTGAGTGGTACAGGCTCGTAGCATATTGGTAAAGTTTTTCTTCACTTTTAACTGGAGAAAAATGTGCATTGTGCATGTGATGATGCACCTCACCATGTGCCCCCCCCAGTTCAAAATCCTGGGTGTGCCCCTGGCAGATCACAGGCACCTGGTTGGAAAGGAAACCCAGCAACATCCCAGCTCCCCATCACTGCTGTTGATGTCCATGAAAGGTCAGACCTAGGGAGTTAAAATCCAGTGGAGCGGATATGTCCAGCTCTCGAGAGTGTAGAGGCAATGTAGGATGTGAAGTGGTAATGGATGGCCGTGGATGCAGAACACAGTGAGACGGGGTAGAGAAGGGGAGGGCTTTGGGGCCAGAGAGGAGTGGAAGGGGATACTGGGTAATCACTACCCTTCAATGTCTCTACTCAGGTGGAGGCAGGAACTGAAGGAATTATGTGGCTAAGAGGACCATTTTCCACCCTATTGCTGATGACTTACCTGTTAGCCTGAGTGAATGTGAACATAAAAGACTACCAGACCAGAGCTTCCAGAAGGAGCAAGTGGATGAGATGGGAATTTCCTCACTTGCTTACTCCGAGGGCCTTATGGCTAAGAGTATCAATGCAGTTGTTCCCCCTCAGATATCCTCACCTCCCTGTAGAGACTGGATGGGGCAGAGATGGCTAAACTGTAACAGGCACGAGGGGCAGCAGCCAAGTTGCAATTTGGGCACTAAGATTACTCATCTAAATGACCTGATTTCATTCAAAGTGGGGTGCAAGTGCACCCTCCCCCGCAAGCAGGACAAGGAACCAGGATGTCTGGGAGGAGGAATCGAGCACTTCCAAAGAATTGTTAACACAAGGCAATTATTGACACATGATCAAGGGGGAAAAGCCCCAGATAAAGTACAAATATTTACCCACACTCCTGAGCAGCATGGGCTGCTCTTCCCACCATGGGCTTCACAAACACAGCTCCACCAGCCAGCAGTTGTGGAAATCAGGGTCTAAAACAATGTCATTGGCATTGGCACCCAAAAAGGACCCCTGGGGGCAGTGGAGTGGCTGCTTAACTCCAGTTCCAGCTTAATAGTTCCAGTTTCCTTTAAAGCTGTTTATCTGTCCCCTTTCCCCGTGTCATAAGCCCTCTTTTACTTTAAGGCTGCCTCTGAGTGGGGAAGTTTGTTCCTTTACAGCTCCCATTTAGAAGCCAGGCTCCCATTGTATCCTCATGTACCTATCTGGCAGGTATTTGGCAGCAGTAGCTAGGCCTGAGTTCAGATTTAGTGTACTGAACACCAATGTCCTAAACCTGGCTTAAGCTCTGACCCCAAAACCTGGGAAAATGCTTTTAAGAGCCTGAAAGACAGTAATGTGGTAGTGTAACGAGGGCCAGGCACCTGGGACACCTGCCTGGGTACCCACTTAGATAGGGGGCAAAAATGGCGCAGGAGCCAGCCCAGCCCCTGCCGCTACCCTGGTCTCCCCTCAGCATGTCTCTTCAGACTCCTGTACGTGTGAAAGTGTCAGGAGCTTATCACACGGTGCTCCACTGGGAACAGGCCCAGGAAATATGGTAGGAGACAATTATCCAAGTGAGAAGATGAACAGACACATCCCAGGAACTGGCCACAAAAAGCTGTAAATGGCAAAGCGGCGTGTGATCAGAGAGATTAATGACAGTCTAGACTTTACAAACATTTGTCCATGCTCTTTCATCCAGACCGGTAGCTATGGGCTCCCCTGTACAAAGCCCTGACAATGCAGCTCTATGTTGGGAGCACAGGGCTGGAGGAGCAGAGGGGCTGCAGGACAGGAGAGAGGGGCTTTGGTGGAGTCGTGTGCTTGAAGGGCCTGGAGCGGGTAATGGGCGCAGAGGTGCAGCTCCAGGTCAGGGTGGAGAAATCTGAGAAACGTCTCTAGATCCCCTGACTTGATCGGTTTTTCTCTTTCATCACGTGCCCCTCCCAGTCCATCAACTGTCTGTTACTGTTATTCCCAAAAGCCTCCATTCACCACCTGTATTTGCTAATTTTCTCTTCCCATGGTCCCTGCTCCCCTGGCTCCTTATAATGGGCATCAGACAGATAAGGAAGCCCAAGGAGCAACCTCCCGCTCAGCAGAGGATTGAGCCCCTCAGGAAGACGAGAGTCCAGGCTCCCAGGTTTGGTAAGGGGAGGTGCAACCACACAGAGACACAGGTAGGAAGTGCTGGTACCCGTCCATTGGAGACGAACCAGCTGGCATGAGCCTGCAAGTGTGGGGCAGTAGCTGTGCTCTGGGAGGCACTCGGGACCGGTGCTAACTCAGATGGGGGAAGAAGGGCAAGAGACCTGCTGCACCGCGGGTTAAAATATCTGTGACTAAACCTGAGACCAGGAGGAGGCATGTGGGTACAGATTGTCCTCTGCTGCTTCAGGTCTCCTACACCTTCCCACCGGGCAAAGGGTGCAGGCCATCTTTATTAACAAGACTTGCTAACAAGATGGTTATTAACAAGCCAGCTTGTTATTACTGCACTTGGTGCCATCCCCCCCAGCACAAAAAGCCAATCCCATGCTCAGAGAATTTATACAATTATAATGTGGATTTGAATGGCCTTCATCTGGCCAAATCAGGCCTTCCTGTGTGAGCTGCCCTGTAGGACAAAACAGGACTTTTCCTGAAGATGTGGAGGCTGATCCCATACATCAACATGGTACGGAAAGATTGCCTGATAGTTTACTTATAAGTATGTTGATGGTATTTAGTGAATTATGCTACTTGACAGTACGTTTTAGCAAAGGCCGTGTTTTCTAGAAGTCTGTGACACTGGCCCTAAAAAACAAAAATGGAAATGACTTGTTGAACACAGCTAATGTGAAAAGATGCAATTTCTAAGCCAGTACCAATTAATAAACAATGCTCAGAGAAAAAAATTCTAGCAACCAAATCTTTCCCGGACTATTATTTCTCACTTAACTGATGCCTTCCAAGGACCACTCAAGAACTGGGTTTCTCAAATATGCTCCTACTTTTTCTTACACTAGATAACTCAAGTCCTGAAACACTGTAATTGGAAACAGAATTGTACAATTAGTAGGATCGCTATCCACTATGTGCTATACACCCAGAAAAGCAGGTAGTGAGAAGAAATCAGGACTGTTTTTACTTTCTATTCTTGCAGGTTATTTGGGGTTTTTTCTTAGTGCTGGTTTGGTAATTTTTGGAATGATAAAATCCATTCCTTCTTGGGTCCCTGACTCTTGTTTGTCACTGAAGTAATTAAATGGTAAAGTAGAAAATACAGCTGGCGGGTCTCAGTGAGTTATCTGGTCAATAATCCATTGATGATCCACTCATCTCTTTACATGGGTCGCAGTACCCACGTTGAGCAAAAACAGGCAAGATCTTACCGGCAGGACGATCTAGGAAGCAGCACTGAGCCTTGTTGCGATCGCGTGGCTGGGATATACAGTTGAACATGGGAAAGTTAAATGAGGAGCAGTGGGGAATTCACGGTCTTTGGCTGTTTTATGCATCCCAGCCAGGAAAAGTTCCCGGTGCTTGCAGTGGAACCAGACAGCAGCCAAGAGGATTCACGGGGTGGACTTTAGAGTCCAGGCTGCAAGGAGTTGCTGGTGTAGAGTGGAGGAAGATAGGAGGGGTTTTGGTCCCAGTGGGGATAAATAGGTTCTCCCACCTTGCGTCTCCATGCCTCCTCTTTCTCTCCCTGGCAGGTCGATCCATGGCTCAGAGGGGACCCTGTCTGGTGCTGGTCCTTGTCCTGCTAGTAGCCTGCTTGTCTCTGGCCAGAGGGGAATCGCGCTATAATACATTCAAAAGGCAGCACATTGACTTCCCCAGGACAAGGGCTCAAGACGTTAACATGTACTGCAACCAGATGATGAGACGCCGAGGCATGGCCTCATCCCACTGCAAATTCACTAACACCTTCATCCATGCCACTGCCAGAGACATCACTAGCATCTGTGGCTCTGCAGGGACCCCAGCTAAAAGGAACCTGCGAAGAAGCAAGCGCACCTTTGCCCTGACCACTTGTCATCTCCAAGGACGATCACAGAAACCACCCTGTTACTATAAAGGACACACTGATATCTGGCGTATTCTTGTCTCCTGTCACTGCACGCTCCCCATCCATTATGTAAGAGCAATGTAGTGCCTGTTACATGGCATAGCTGCCCTGTGCAGCTCCCAAGGACTCATTCAGCAATACAGTACCCCTTCCCCACCTCTTGCTTTCTACTACTCTCTACTGCTTGTTATGCAGCCTTTCTGGGCTGCTAGGTATGATGTTGGGTGATTCTTCTTGGGCCGAGTTCTGTAATCTTCTAGTAACTTTGCTTCTTCCTGTAATAAAATGATGTAATGCAGAATGGCTATGGGTGTGTACAACAGTGGCTTGACATACGGCCTTGTTATGCATTAATTTTAGGTGGCCGCTGGAACTCTTAACCCCTAGATTGTCCCCACATTGATACCTTAAAGTGGCTTGAAGTACTTGTTATATGGCTTAATGTTATGCCACTCCAGGGCAGGACTATCTCTGGTCCGCATAACAATGTGCCACTCAAGTTGAAGTCCTCCAGTATCCCAGGATGCAGTGGCCCCTGCCCTATCCTCCCGTTCTGTGTGGACAAGCTTTCTACCCCCTGAACTCCTACAGCTCCTAGTCCTGCCCTGCTCACTAGGCCGCTAATGGCAAGTCACAGCTGTGCAGGTGGGGGACATTCAGAGAAGATTTCTAGACTTAAAGGTGTGACTGCTCCCAACTCCAAGCTAGCACTAAGCCAATCAACATTTGTGGCTCACAGTGTAAGGTGTAACAAGGCCCAGACTTGGTTTCTCTCTTCCCCCAACCTCCTCATCTGTTGAATGACTAGGGAGTGCCAAAAAACCACCGGAAGTGCGGATGCAGGAAGCCCAGGGCGGCAGTGAGTCCGGGCACCAGGACAACCCCAGGCATGCCTAGTTCTGGAAAATGTTCATGTTCCAGAAACACCAGGTCCACCGGTTGCCTGGTTCACGAGTGGGATATGGATCATCGGTCCTTTTAGGAGGCACCAACTCCAACCCAGCTTTGCAGTGGAGGGATTGGCTGGTTCAAGTTGGGGAGGGGGAAATGATACAGCACCCCTTCCTCCTGGGAGTCATTGGGTCCCCAGCTCCAAGGTGATGGCGCAGGAAAGGCTCTCTGTTTCTCTTGGCACTGAGTGGTTTTTGGGCCAGGCAGCTGTTTCTTTGAGGCAAATCCTTTCCCCATGACGCATTCACTACAATCTTTTCCCTGGGGGAGGACCTGAAGGAGACAGGAGCTGGATGGAAATGTATGGTAACAAATGTTTCAGGAGGTGTGCTCTTCAATGCAAAACTTTCTGTACCTGAAAAGGATAACATCAGGTTTGCTAAGGGCAGAGCAGATGAAATTGTAAAAAAGCGGGGGTGGGCCTCTGTCAGTTTTGAAATGAGAAACACTCCCGTAGACTACCAGCATTCATACCTTCACTAGGGAGGCTCCAATTTCTCTTTCCTCCAAGCTTCCCATTGTCAGCTGAGTAAAGAGGAAGCCTTTGATACATGGAGGTAATACCAGAGTGGGTTGAGATCCCAGATGCAGGTACCCCAGCCCTATCCAGAAAGGCACTTCCTTACCTCTCCCAAACCCTTCTTCTATATTTCTATGCTTTATCCTTTGTCCCTCCAAATTCTTGGAAATCTTTAGCTCCCATAACCTCCCCTCTTGTCAGCTGTCCCTGCCTCTGAGTTCCTGATGTCACAGTCATTTTTGCTTCCATCATCTTGCAACCCAGAAATATGGGGGGTCACAAGACATCATTTCTGCCTGATTTACTGAGATTGGGGTGTGGGCTAGAAGTAAAGTGTCTCTGGGGAGATGAGTTTAATTGGGAGCTTATGGGGAAAATGTGGTGCAGCCAGTGACGGTGAGTGAAGAGCAGAGAACACTTTGCAGTGGCCATGTGGCTCAGTGGGGGAAGCAGGGGGTGTGAGATCCAGTCTCTGGGGAAGGGCTAGTGCCATAGGTTGCCCCGCTTCCAAATGCCAGGAGAAGGAGTCTGCTTATCCAATGCTCCTCGTCAAAGAGGACTGGTAGGGAACTTTAATGCCATGTGCTCATAAGTTTTAAACCCCTAGGACAGGGACTCAGGCAGTAGAAAGCCCTCCCGGCAAACCTAAATCTAGAGGAAGTTGGAGACCAACAATCAGATGCCCAGAGAGAATTGCTTTGTGAAGCGGGGCGGGGAACCGTACCCATCCCCAAGAGCTGGAGCATCACGGGAGGACCTGCTGCCAGCTCAGGAGTGGGTTGGAGAGACAAACGGACACAGGTAGTGGGGTCAGCATTGACAGGGAGGGGAGACCACTCCCTAACAAGTCCCTGTCCTGTTCCCCGCAGTGCGTTGCCCTGTCATGAACTGGAGTCAGCACTTATTGCCAGGGGAAGAGCAACTCCTTCCTGAGCTCCCACCTTCTGCAGTAACACACTAGGGCAGAACTAACTTTGAGGTGAGAGAGTCCGCAGCCCACACCCTGCAGCACAGCACAGCATCCCCAGACACTGCTGGGGCCTCAATACCTTTCAGAGATCGGTGCTCCCTACTCTGCTCCCTGCAGCACAGCGCTCCCCAGGGATGGATGCTCAGGCAGTGGAGCCACAACTCTGTACAGAAGGTGCAGGAGGAAGGAGGAGGAGGAGGAGGGGAAGTGGAGTCTGTCTTAGGTGCAGCCCTGACCAGTTAAACCTCTGTTTACCACGCAGACGCACCACTTTATGCCATCCCCATCTCAGACAGGGATGTGACCACTTTGAAATCTGCAACACGTTGCAAGGACTCTTTACATCAAAACTGAACAGTGCTCTCTTGCTCTATGTCTGGACTCCCCACCCTCAGCCAGTCCTCTTTGCCTTGGCTGACTCAGGGAAATGCATAATCCTGCCAAAAACAGCCAAATAAAAAACCAGACTGAGCTCAGCTCTCCCTTTTGGCTTGCTGCACATTGGCTTTAGACTCTTAGATTTGCTCTCAGGGGGACCCTTGGCCTCTGCCCATTTGCCAAACACAGTGCACAGAACTCATTTGCTTTGCAAAATGGAGATCACTGGGAATTCAGACCCAGGATCTCTCATGTCCATATGGCGATCCCAAAAAGTCATCTGAAGCGCTGTCCTCAATGATATCTTTGCAACCGAGTAACGCTGCCTTACAAGTCTCCCCTCCCTCAACCCTCCCTCCCAGGAAATATGTCAGCAATGCCAAAGTTTTTTGGGGGGAAAAAAATTAAGTCTGGTAAATCAAAAAGAGCCAGCTGACAGATTTGGGGTTTTTTAAACTAACCATTTCAGTAGTTGATTTTGAAAGATCAGTTTTGCTTTGAAATTTCAGTTAATTTATTGAAAAATAAATATCAAAAAGCTTCACGTTGAAATGATATATTTTGGTTTCATTATTCTGAAAGTCTTGGATCAACCAGAAACAATTGATTACTATCCAGGGTTTGTTTGTTTTTTAAATCCTGTTGCCATTCAAACCAGAACACAAAAAAACCTAAAGGATCTTTTGGTTTGAAGTTTTTTGTTGGTTTGGGTTTTTTTTTTTGGTTTTTTTTGGGGTGGGGTGGGGATTGAGAAACGGCTACCAACAACAGCAGCAAATCCTTCCTTCTCCCCACCTCTTGGCTGAAACTGCAAGCTCTTCAATGAACGCCTCTGAACCCATGTTCTCCTTCAGGGATCAGCTCTTATTATGGTGCCTGCTGTCTGGACTGCTGTTTGGAGGGATGTATGCACTATTTCCCCAAATCCCCTTACGAAACCACCTCCCAAAGCTGGGCTGTTCAGGATTATGCACGTTAATTTTCTCAGAGCCCTCCAGTCCCCACTTGGCTGATTAACGAGATAACGCTGGCTGCAGAAAAGTTTCCGAGGAGTTTTCACTAGGAACAATTTCCCCATGGTGTGAGAGCTGCTCCGTCTGTTCTCACGGTACCTTCGGTTCACAAAGGGTCAAGCTACACAGTGGCCTCAGTGGCGAGAAGGACGGTAGGGGGGGTTTCCTTGTAGAGCAAGGCTGACCCAATGGCCCACTGGAATGGGGAGGTAGAGGGTGATATACTGCAGGAAACTGGGTGGCTACACTGGTCCCCTTGCTCTCAGTGCTGGCTGCAGTGCCCCAACGCAGTGCTAATACGCACAGCATTACATGTGGCTCAGAAGGGGGTATTGCCCCTTCTCAGTCCGTGCTAGCCCCACTGGGAGGGGGAGCTGGGGTGCGGGAAGTGGGGCTCGCTATCCCCTTGCAGTCAGGACAGGCTCCAGTGCCCCTACATGAAGCTAGGGCACTGCATGTTTCAAAGGACTGAAACTTTTGTAACCATATGAGCTGGCAAAAGGGGGAAAAAATGAGCCACAGAGACATTCTGCTTTTGTTCCCCCTCCCTCCCAAAAGCTGTCACGGGGATTGAATGTGCAGTTTCCGCTCCAGTGGAAACTGGGTGGAATAAGCCCCAGGCTCCCAAATCCCCTGCTACATGATGAACAAACCCAGATGTCCTGCAAAAAGCCCAACCTTGGGAAAAACCTAATCCTGCTTTGTTGCTAAGTGCATGCAGCATCCTGTTTTGACTACTGCGCTGGACCCCACTGAAGGGCCAAAGGCTTGTGGAGAGTTAACGTCAGGGTCTGGCCTATCTCCAAGGAGAATTTGATCTTTGCTTCCAACGCTGTTTGTTTAGGATCAAGCTCCCTCCTCATTCCCTTCCCCTCCTTGTGCTGGGGCCTCAGAGCTTCCCAGGGGCACAGACTGCGCAGTGCTGGCCACTAGCAGGATGCCTCTGAGATGAGCCACCCCTCTCCGATCCTGGTCTGCGGCTGAGTTGTGCATATAACAGCCACTCGGAAGGGGAAAAAGCCCTCAGAGGGAATCTCAGCTCTGCTGGCAGTGGCTGTATTCGACCCTCCAAGGAAAACCAAGGCATACCCACGTAGGTAAGTAGGGTACTGTGGTGTGGGATGGTGTGGGTACTTAGGTGGGAAGGATCAGGAGCGCACAGCCGGACAGCCAGCCTGTGCTAGAACAAGTAGCCCAAAGAGCTTTCAACTGTGGGCCAGCCATCCCGGCTCATTTTCATTCTTCTTCTGTGTCTGGAGATTCAGTGCGTTTACAAAGTGGGGTTTTGACTATCCTTCCTGAATGTAAATCAGCCATCACTCTACTCAGGTTACTGGCCCAGATGCCTCGCCAAAGCAAATCAATGGAGGTGGCCCCAATGCAATAAAGTGGGGGCAGCTCCTCATGCAGTGCAATTGGTATTACTCCATTTGACACATGAGGAAGTAGGATGAGAGAGAAAGAAGTCCTCCAAAACCCAGGAATCCAACTCTCAACTCCACTGTTGTCACCCACGTCCCACCCTAGGGCGGCTATGGCTTGTGCACTGGGTCCAGAGAGGGGTCAGGTGCCTACCTCTCTTCTTTGTCACCCTGCAGGGCAAGATGGGTCTGAAAGCACCCGGCGTGTTGCTGTTTTTCCTGCTGGCCTGCTTTGCCCTGGGCAGGAGAGAGACTCGCCACGAGAAGTTCCAACGGCAGCATGTGGACTTCCCAAAGACCGGCACCCCCGATGCCCGGCGCTACTGCAACCTCCTGATGCAGCAGAGGAACCTGACGGTCGGCTTCTGCAAACCTTCCAACACCTTCATCCACGCTGAGCCTGCCCAGGTGGATAGCGTCTGCACCTGGGGCGGGACCCATCACAACGAGAATTATTACGACAGCAACGTGGCCTTTGCACTTACCGCCTGCCGTGTGGCTGGGGGCTCACAACGCCCCCCCTGTAACTACAGAGCAAAGCTTAGCACCCAAAGGATCCGAGTGGCTTGCGTAAATGGGGTGCCTGTCCACTACAAAGGCCAGGCATAAGGGGAAGGGGGACAGGGTACAGGCCGGTGAAGCTCCCAGGGAGCTCAATAGGGATTCAAGTGATTAGATCCCTTAGACCCCTTTCAAAATCCCAGCCTAAATCTCCAGGAGATTTGAGCCTGGACCTCTGTAGCTGTCCAGGCTCAAATCTATCCCCCTGTGCCAGAGCAAACCTCAGGTGAAGGCCTGGGAGTGTCAATGTTACTCAGCAGATCTGCAAAAAAGCATACCCTTTTGTAACTTGGTGCCTCAGATTATGCTTGCAAGTTCAGCCAAGTTTCATGTGCAGTATTGTATAGCTGCTCGATTCAGCGACCTCGGATCATGTGCTGGACCCCTGCTCCACTATATAGTACAGCCACCCTTTCCTTGCTCCTCTGCTGCCCTCTCGTGTCCATTGTACAGCGAGCTACACCTGTTCCCTGCTGCTGAATCCTTGTGTCCCTGATGCAGTATAGCTGCCTCTTCCCCGCCATTACCATCAACTGCCCCTTTCCTGTGTGTTATACAGTACAGCTGCTCTTCTTCATCCTCATGTTCTGCAGCTATGGTGACAAAAAATCAGGAATAGGAGACAAGGTACGCGTCCTACTCCTGGCTCTTCTGCCATGGTGCTGTATGACTTTAGGCAAAAATATGACATCTCTGCGCTTCAGTTTCCCCATCCAGGATTTCTGGATCTTGTGTGTGTCATATGCCTTGGGGCATGGACCATCTGCCTCGTGCCACAGTCCCTAGCATGGCGTCAATCTCAGTCTCAGCTGAAGATTACAAATTCCATCCTACTGCAAGTCACGTACGCTTTTTGGGGCCGAGCACACTTTTTGTTCCTATGTTTGTTACAATGCCCACTACAATGGGGGTCTGGTCCATGACCAGGGGTCTGAGGCAATTCCACAATACAAGTACAGTCCCTATTGCTCATAGTGGGCTTGCTAGGGGATATGGCTGTGAGATGAGGTGGGCAGTAATGTTATGGCTGGTATTATCCGCAAAACCAACGGGGACTTCAATTTTGCGGCTGTCAGTGGCACAGTGGACAAGTCAGTAATTTGAACACAGCAGAAACGATGCTCTTATCATCCAGATCGAAGATGGTGGAATGTCACTAGTGCTGTTTGCTTGAAATAAATGGCTGCTCGGATTATCTGGGGTTGTTTTGAGTGGTGGGAGGCTGTGATAAACCATCCTAAGCTGGAATATATCCAACTGTGCTAAGGCCTTTCGCTGCTTTCTGCAATAAAATGCTTTCATTGAAAGGGTGTTCAAGTGCGTTCATGGGAATCTCCCAAGAAAAATGCGAACAAGCTGCCACGAGTTAAAAGTCCTTTAGGAAAATACATCTCATCCCAGTCCCGTTTGAATTTAAACTCCTTTGCTTGCAAAGCGAGTGGCTTTGCCAGGCAGCTGAGGAGCAAGATAAAGATTCATCAGTTCAGATTGTAAGGGGCTGGAAGGGACCTCGCAAGATCATCGGGTCCAGGCAGGAAAGACAATTGGAGTCAGCCGACCCCAACGAGGTGACCGTCCAGTCTCGTAGGATCTCGTAAGATTGTAGGATCAAAGGAAACTATGGCCAGAAGGGCTCTCACAAGGTCATCTAGTTCAGCCCCAAACTTGGATTTCACGCAGAAGAATATTATCTGGGCTCGACCCAGCCCAGTCAATATTTTTTGTATAAGAATCAATGGATAAATTGAGCCAGGAAACCCCAAGCAGAGGGACCGCTGACTCTGAGGCCACTTAGTCCATGTCTATAGTAAACTTACTATACCCATCAGCTAAGGATGCAGCAAAGATGAAGGCAGGGGAGCTGGTGGTAGTGGGGGGGATGAATGTGGCCAGATCTACATCGTAAACCTACTGAGTTAGCGCAGTGTGGGATAACCGGCATACAGACACAATTATTATCTTCCCAGTTTGGAAGAAAGAGAATATAAGCCGTCAGCAATGACCGCTATTTACCTTTGGTAGTCTGCCCATGGAGATCTTTCAGGCAATTCTGTCTTACAGGACAGTCTACCCGTGAAATCTCTTCTCTGGGTAAGACAAGACACAACCGGTAATCCCCAAAAATGACTCCTAGTGCAAGAATACACGTAACGGACTTATCACAATCAAGCTGAACTTGCTGGAACAACTGGCCACGGGGAAAACTAAAACATGTTGGAGGTGGTCTAATTTGCCACGGCAAATCAAAACCTACCACACTAGAAAAAGTCAACGTGTATTTGCACGCACGATGAAACTAGCAAAATGGCGATGTTTCTCGCCATGTAAGTACACAATGCACAACGTGTGTGAGCGCCCCTAGTGAATCGTAGATGACTAAGCCAGTTTGGAAACATCCTCAGGAATGCTGTTTCTGTGCCAGCAAATCTGTTTTGGTTTATCGTGCAAGATCCAAACACTGGGGCTGGCTGGAGAAGGAAAATTCTGCCTCATGGCTATGTTTGCGGTTTGGGAATTGCGTTTGCTCAGTGCTGGCATGGGAAAAAACCCCCTCCAAACCCTAGGAATGTTTCCTTCCATTGGAACCGTGTCAAAAATCATTTTGTTTTCTACTTACAAGCCGCGTATTGTCTCTCTCACACTCCCTCCCTGCCTGGAGGCTCAAGGGCTGGGGTCCCTGTCCTGGGAAAGGCAAAAGCTAGTAGCCAAAGGTGTTAAGTGGGGTGCCTCAGAGGAGCCAGATCTGAAGGGCAGTGAAAGTGGTTCTGGGAGAGAATTAGCTGGACACAAGCATCCAAAAGTGGCTGGAAGTGGAAGTGATGCCCCCAGATGTAGAAACAGGATGACCCAGCGGGGGAGCCGGTGGGGTCTGTCACCAGTGTGTTTGGAACTGGGGTGACCCCACCTGGATTACTGGTGCAGGTCTGCTGTCCACACCCTGCAGAAGCCAATGAAATGGTGGAGAGGGGAAAGAGAAGAGGCCTACAATGATAGTAAGCCTGAGAGGACAAGGTCCCAGGAGCTCAGTCCACTCAGCTTGAGCAACAGGAGGCTGAGTGGTGTCTGCTGCCAGTCTGCAAGTACCCACAGGGGCCCAGGCTCTGACACAGCAGCAGACAAACGTAGAGCAGGATCCCGTGGCTGGAGATTGATGCTAGATGATTTCAGACTGGATATCTATAAGCACTGGACTGGCTTCATCCCATGGATTCTCTATTAATTTAAAAGTTGTTAGCAAAGTTAGACATTCTCCTAGATCTGCTCTGGGACAGCAATCATACAGGGCACTCCTCAGGCTTTGGTCATCTAGTCTGTTCTCCTGTGCAACCGAAGTGGGCTCTGCTGGTCTTAATGTCTACAAGCGCCACCGTGCCATGTCACACATGTGCGTGGAGCCCTGTCACAGGCTTGCCTGGCCACACAGACTAGCCCAGTTTGGTGCACTTCATCAGACCTTCTGGTCATCATCCCTGTATGCGGTAAGGACTGGGTTGGCTCTAAGCCCTGCTGGAGAACCCAAGTGTCCAGGACAGGTCACAGCTGCCAGGGCTCCATTGTGACCATGCACCTGTGCACACACAGACCTGGGGGACTTTCCAGGTGGTTCTGCCTTCTGGACCAAGACAATGGGACCAATCAGTGAAGCGGAGGATCATTTAATACCCAATGTGTCCCTCCCTTTTTCTTCCACACTTGCAAGCAACCTGGGCTTTTTCTTACATGTAAGCATTGAGCCTACCCAGTCAGCTCTTCACTGGCCTTCCAGTCCCAGCTAGCCCTGTCCAGCTGGCTGTGCAGAAAAGGGTTGGGGGACAAAGGTATCAGGACAAGGGTGGATAGATGTGGGCTAGTGCTGTGTAGTCCTTCTTGGTGATGGCACCCATTTTGCATCTGGCATAGGCTATTCTTTTTAGCTTCAGGAGGCCCAAAAGTTCCCTATTGAGGTAAGGAGGCACCCCAGCCCGCTCACTGCACTTCCTTCAGGATGGAATGGACTTTCCTTGTGCTTCAAGCATTACGTTTTTAAGGAATAACCATTCCTCATGGGCTCCCCTTGCTAAGAGGCCATGGTCTCTGAGTGCCTGGTTGACCAGTCTCCTGAGTTTTTGAAAGTTGGCATTCCCAAAGTTGAGGATTTCTGTCTTACTAAGACACTTGCCCACCCTGCGTTGGACAGAGAAAGTGATCAGTTCATGGTCACTGTCACCAAGCTTCCCCCGACTCTCAGTTCACTCACCAGTTCATCCCCTTCGGCCAGAACCAGATCCAGCAGTGCCTTTCCCCTAGTCATCCTGTGGACCTCTTGCATTAGGTAGAGGTCATCAATGCAAGCAAGGAAGCTACGTGACCAGTCAGATTTGGCCGTGTGCTCTTCCCACAAGATGTCAAGGAGGTTGAGGTTCCCCATGACAACCAGACATCGGGAGCATGCAGCCTCAGCCAGTACCCTACCGAATTCTCAGTCCAGCTCTTCTGCTTGTTTGGGAGGTCTGTGATAGACACCTACAGTTGTTTCCTTCCCCATGCTCCCTCCATATTTTAACCAAGAGGGTCTCAAGATGCCTTCCATGGTTGCTAAACTTGGGTTGAAGGGAAGTGTATTGCTCTTTCACATAGAGAGCTACACCCAAACCCCTCTTCCCAACAGGGTCTCTCTTGTACAAGGTATAGCCTTCTATACCTACGGACCAGTCGTGGGTGGGGTCCCACCAGGTCTCCGTTATCCCTACAAGATCATAATCATAGCCATTCAGGAGTAGGGCCAGTTCCTCTTGCTTGTTCCCCAAGCTCCTGCATCTGTGTACAGGCAGCTGAGCCTGCCGGGGGAAGCCCTGGGCTTCCCTGTGTGCTGGGACATGACATTTCCTTGGGCTGTGTTAGGACTGGGCTCCCTTAGGGCCTCCACCAGTGAGCACACCGCAGTGCTCCTAGACCCAGCTGGCTGCTTCTGTGCCGGGCAGTCTCCACAGGAAGCCAAGGGGTCTGTCTGAGTGGAGGCTGGGGCTGTGGGTGCTGCCTAGGTGTGGGCAGGGACCGCAGGCTCTGTCTGGGTAGTGGCTGGAACCATGGGCTCCGTTTGTGTGAAGACCCCAGTGGTACCAAGGCAGAGGGGTCCAGGTGCAAGGGGGAAGCTCAGGGTGCGACGTGTCCCTCCCATCATGGTCCACGCAGTAGTCTGGGCTACCCATCCCTGCAGGCTCGCTGCCTAGGGCTGCGTGCCTTCCTGCTCAAACTTGCACGCCAGGCCCCAAACTGCATCTGTTTATGCACTCTGTTCACGTGGCTCCCTGGGGGGCTGGGCCAAGTAGAAGCTGGGGTTGGATGAATGGACTGTAATTTGGATAGAAAACTGGCTGGATCATAGGGCTCAGAGGGTAATAGTCAATGGCTCGATGTCTAGTTGGCAGCCAGTATCAAGTAGAGTGCCCCAGGGTTCGGTCCTGGGGCTGGTTTTGTTCAATGTCTTCATCAACAACATGGAAAATGGCATAGAACGCACCCTCTGCAAGTTTGCAGATGACATGAAGCTGGGGGGAATAGTAGATACACTGGAGGGTAGGGATAGGATTCAGAAGGACCCAAGACAAATTGGAGGATTGGACCAAAAGAGCATGTTTAATAAGGACAAGTGCAAAGTCCTGCACTTAGGACAGAACAATCCCATACACTTGTACAGGCTGGGGGCTGAATGGCTAAACAGCAGCTCTGCAGAAAAGGACCTCAGGGTTACGGTGGACAATAAGCTGAATATGAGTTATACTGGGTTGAATTAGTAGCAGCGTTGCCAGCAGATTGAAGGAAGTGATTATTTCCCTCTGTTCAGCACTGGCAAGGCCACATCTGGAGTATTGTGTCCAGTTTTGGGCACCCTGCTACACAAAGGATGTGGACAAATTGGAAAGCCTCGAGCAGAGGACAATGAAAATGTTTAGGGGACTGAGGGACATGACTTCTGAGGGAACTGGGCTTAATCTGGAGAAGACTGAGAGGGGATTCAATACCAGCCTTCAGTTGCCTGAATGGTGGCTTAAAAGAAGTTGGAGCTGGACCCTTCTCAGTGGTGGCAGATGACAGAAGGAGCAATGGTCTCAAGTTGCAGCAAGGGAAGTTGAGGTTAGATTTTAGGAAATATTTTCTTACCAGGAGAGGAGTAAAACACTGGAACAGGTTACCAAGACAGGTGGTGGAAACTTCATCCTTGGAGGCTTTCAAAACCCAGATAGACAAAGCTTTGACTGGGATGATGTAGTTGGGAATGGTCCTACCTTGAGCAGGGGGTTGGACTAAATGACATCCTGAGGTCTCTGCTAACCCTCATTTTCTATGATTCATGCAGGGTCCCTATGGATCTGAGGTCCTCTTTCCAGCACCTGTGACACTCAGAAGCTCTAACAATTTTTTCCAGGTAAAAGGACTCGTCGTCCTCCTGCTTGACGCAAAAAATTATGACATCATAGGGATAATGGAGACCTGTGGGACTCCACTCATGACTGGACCACAGGTATAGATGGCTATACCTTGTACAGGAGGGATCGTGTAGATAAAAGGGGCGGGGGTGTAGCTCTCTATGTTAAGGAAAGCTATGCGTCCCTGCAAGCTGACATTGGTGACCAGGGTGGACGACTGGAGACCCTCTGAGTTAAAATCCGTGGGGAACACGGCACAGGGGACACAATGGTGGGAGTCTACTACAGACCTCCCACTCAAAGTCCTGAGCTTGACCAGGAGTTCGCCTGGGAGCTGGCTGAGGCCACATGCTCCAGGACCGTGGTTGTCATGGGTGACTTCAACTACCCGGACAGCTCGAGGGAGGATCACTCAGCAAAATCCGAGTGGTCACAAACCTTCCTCTCGTGCGTGGATGACCTCTACCTGACTCAAGAAGTCTATGGGCCAATGGGAGGCAAAGCGTTGCTCGACCTGGTGCTGGCTACAGGGGATGACCTAATTGGCGACCTAGTGATCGATGGGAAGCGGGGTGATGGCGACCACGAGCTGATCACCTTCACCATCCGCCGTAAAGCTGGCAAGTCAGTCAGCAACACAGAAGTCCTTGACTTCAGGAAAGCCGACTTTGACAAGCTCAGGAGGCTTGTCAGTCAGGCCCTCAGGGACCACGACCCCAGGGAGAGGGGAGTTCAAGAAGAGTGGTTGCTCCTCAAGGGAGCGATCCTCAATGCACAAGCTAAATCTATTCCATCTCGAAAGAAAGGCAGCAAGACGGCACAGCAGCTCCCCCGGCTCTCCAGACATCCTAAGGCTAAAAAGAAAGGCCTGCAAAGGATGGAGGATGGGATTCACCTCCAAGGAGGATTATTCTGCACTGGTCCAGTCCTGCAGGGAGCAAACCAGGAAAGCCAAGGCTGCAACTGAACTCCAACTAGCTTTGAGCATCAAGGACAATAAAAAGTCCTTTTTCAGATATGTGGGGAGCCGGAGGAAAAGCAAGGGCAACATTGGACCCCTGCTGAGCCAGATGGGGCAACTGACAACTGACGCCCAAGAAAAAGCCAACCTATTAAATGGATACTTTGCATCGGTCTTTCATCAGTCCCATGAGACGCCCATGCCCACGACGGGACAGGGTGATCCGGGTGAGGGAGATCCCCTACCCTCCATAAATGCTGACCTCGTGAAGGAACACCTTGAGAAGCTGCATACCTTCAAGTCAGCTGGCCCTGACAATCTGCACCCCAGGGTACTCAAGGAGCTGGTGAGCATCATAGCCCAGCCCCTGGCACGGATCTTAGAGCTCCTGGTGCTCTGGTGAAGTGCCCAAAGACTGGAAGAAGGCCAATGCAGTGCCTATCTTCAAGAAAGGGAGGAAAGTGGATCCAGCTAACTATAGGCCCATCAGCCTGACTTCTATCCTGGGGAAGATCTTAGAAAAGTGCATTAAAGAGGCCATCCTTAATGGACTGGCCGACACCAACACCCTGAGGGATAGCCAGCATGGGTTTGTTGCGGGTAGGTCTTGCTTGACCAATCTCATTTCCTTCTACGACCAGGTGACCTATCACCTGGACAAGGGAGAAGAGATCGATGTCGTATATCTTGACTTCAAAAAAGCCTTTGATCTGGTATCCCATGATCATCTCTTGGCAAAATTGGCCAATTGTGGCCTTGGGTCCACCACGATCCACTGGCTGGGAAACTGGCTCCATGGTCAGACCCAGAGGGAGGTGGTTGATTGCAGTCAATCATCATGGTGCCCTGTGACCAGTGGGGTCTCCCAAGGCTCTGTCCTTGGACCCACATTGTTCAACATCTTCATTAATGATGTGGACATTGGAGTCAGAAGCAGACTGGCCAAGTTCGCTGATGACACGAAACTCTGAGGCAAAGCATCCATGCCAGAAGACAGGCGGGTTATTCAGGCTGACCTGGACAGGCTCAGTAAATGGGCAGACAAGAACCTGATGGTGTTTAACACTGAAAAATGCAAGGTTCTCCACCTTGGGAGGAAAAACCTGCAGCATCCTTATAGGCTCAGCAGTGCTACGCTGGCTAGCACTACGGAAGAAAGAGACTTGGGAGTCATCATTGACCACAAGATGAACATGAGCCTGCAATGCAATGCTGCAGCTAGTAAAGCGACCAAAACACTGGCTTGCATCCATAGATGCTTCTCAAGCAAATCCTGGGACGTCGTTCTCCCCTTGTACTTGGCCTTGGTGAGGCTGCAGCTGGAGTACTGCGTCCAGTTTTGGGCTCCACAATTCAAAAAGGATGTGGAGAAGCTTGAGAGAGTCCAGAGAAGAGCCATGCGCATGATCAGAGGTCAGGAAAACAAATCTTACGCCAACAGGCTGAGAGCCATGGGACTCTTTAGCCTGGAAAAGCGCAGGCTCAGGGGTGATCTGGTGGCCACCTATAAGTTTATCAGGGGTGAGCACCAGGATCTGGGGGAACGTTTGTTCACTAGAGCGCCCCAAGGAATGACAAGGTCGAACGGTCACAAACTCCTGCAAGACCGTTTCAGGCTGGACATAAGGAAGAATTTCTTCACTGTCCGAGCCCCCAAGGTCTGGAATAGTCTGCCAGCGGAGGTGGTTCAAACACCTACATTGAACACCTTCAAGAGTAAATTGGATGCTTATCCTGCTGGGATCCTGTGACCCCAGCTGACTTTCTGCCCTTTGGGCGGGGGGCTGGACTCGATGATTTCCCGAGGTCCCTTCCAGCGCTAATGTCTATGAAATCTGTGAAAGTTCTGTGGAGGACACAGGGCCTCAAGGAGGCTTGAATTCAGGATATCAGGCTTATAAGAGCATTGCACTGATGCTCAAGCAATGAAACCTCAGAACTCCTCACTTGTTTCAAATATTCTTCCCATCAGAACCTCCTGGGACATTCTCTCTTGGACCACAGGGTGATGAAGACATTTGAGGAGCCCAGAGAAGGTGGGACTTGGGAATTTAGGTTCACCAACTTTCATACATTGGTTCTGTCAATTGCCTCCAGACACTCATCTTGTGGTATCTCTCATACTCTACCTATATGGTCTCCCAATTTTTCCCCCTTCCAGCTAGTCCTGTCTTCTGCAATTCTGCCTGCTCTCATATAATCTTCAACCCCCCACCGTCTTACCTCTATGTGGACTGCTACACTTTTTGGCACCATCACACCTATCTCCTGAAGTCCATCATGCACCTCACTGCCACAAAAAGACAGAAAGAGGGTAGAGAGGGAAGGAGCAATATTGGAGCCCAAAACCTGGGGGGAAGAGGTTGGGGGCGGTCAGTGAGGAAGGTGCTAACAGTGAGGTACTTTACAGCTCAGAGAGTATTTGGGCGTCTCATATGACTTAAACAATGAGTCCATTCAGGAAAGGTTCAGATGTCAGAGGAGACAGATATTTAGGGTTGAAACAGAAGTACATGTTGTGACTTCTATCCCTCCCATATCAAAATTGTAGTAGTGGGATTTGAAACCACGTGTGTAGGGAGGCTGAAGCCAAAAACTCTTACTCTGAGATGCACAAAAGCCCCACATCCATTCCTCAGCCTTTCAGAGGCTGGACTTCTCATTTAGACAATGCAGTGTGCCATGTACAAGCTCTGCAAAAGGCAACATGTTGAGTACCAGTATATATCTACCTACTTTGGTTAGTCCGTAAGGTGCAAATCTACCATGCCTTCTACCTGACTTCTGACTAACATGGTTGACTCTGAAATACCAGTGCTAGATCCATGCAAGATGGGGTGAGAAGAGGAAGTGGGGGTCACAGACAAGGCAAGCTGAACATCACTGACGTACCACAGAGGGGTTATGGTGGGGGGTGGCTGTTTTTTTTTGCTGGGGGTGGGGAGTTGGTATCTTGGATGCCTTGGAAAAGGCTATAAAATACATAATTTTAAGCTGTGCTGAAGGAGCTTTTGAACCCTCAGGTCCTGAGCAGGAAGCACTCCCCATGTACACATTATAACTCCCAACTATAAGCAACCATCACACTTTTGGTGCCTGTATAGCTAAGTCAACTATATATAGGTAGTCAGCCTTTGCACTGCAGATGGAGCTTTGGTCCCACCTCCTGGTAGAGATTATGTCATTGCCTCCTCCAAGTAAAACTACTAATGGGTTAAACCATTAACTTTCAGCATTACACATCTCACTCCCTTTAGGGATGAGTGCTCATTTGGATCAGAAATTACAAAGACCCCACCTGCCCCCAGGGTGATTTGAGTTTATAACATCTAGTTGCATAGGCCAAACAAAGGTCTTAACCCCAAGCTGCAAAGACAATGATATGTTTCCAACCTGATTTCTCTGGTTTTGGGTGAATAATAAGTGTTGTAACACTGGGCTCTGTTATGTATGGTTTAAGTTCAGTCCAGGCACTATCTTGGCCACTCAAGAGGGAGAAGGATCTGGCCAGCTGACGCAGTACAATGCTGGCAGGCTTCCCTAGCAGGTGCCGTGCAGCAATGGAGATGCAGGGCATGGGAAGGGTCACTGTTCTTTTGTCTAGCTCAGTTTTCTCACCTTTGCTACAAGCCTGTAAGTATGTGGGGGTAGGTATGGGGAAGGGTTCAATATATTATGATTCATCATTTTTTCCTCACTTTGTCCTAGCAGCCCCCCTGAGGCATAGATGAGATGCCTAGAGACAGATTCCCAGCCAGTCTCAACCACCTGAAGCTCCAGTGCATTAAAAAGCTCTAAGCTAGGGTCCCAAACTGGGGATACTCAAAGGCCCAGAGTGGAGCAAAGAACAGGATACTGGGCCTTTGCCCTCTAGGGGAACCAGTCCTGGGTCTTCTTCTTAGGGAATAGTGGCTGGCCAGAGGGGTGAGAATTGGGACCTAGGGCCTTTCCCACACAGTGGTATCAGTTCCACCTAAGAGCAGGGGCAGCAGCTGGCTTGGGGACTGAGAAACAGGATATAAAGCCTTTCCTTTAGCAAGGGGTGGCTCTGATGTAGCCCCATAGTAAGAAGGGTGATCTGGCACCGGGGCTTCAGAATGGGAGCCTTACTTTTCCCCAACCTCCCGTGTGTGTCGACTTCAACACTGTTATCCTTTGTACGTGGATTTTGCCGATTGTGTCATTTACTCCAATGCTCCTCTTTGTCCGATCCAGAGAACTTCACCTTACAGTTTCTGAGCTTGATAACTTGTGCACTGGCTGGGGTGAAAGGGGCAGATGCATTTTGCTGACAGGAATCAAACTCCTTTGCACCAAGGTCTCTATGACATTTCTTCTGTTCCAGAGCACAGAGAAGGAGAATGGACCCCTCCACCTCTGTAGTCAGCAGGAAGGGCTCTAACAGCTGAAAGGCTCACTCCTCCTGCAGGAAGAGACCCTACTAAATTGTCCACTGGCAGTGTCTGCATGTTAGCTGTCCTGCAGAAGCAATGCCAACCCGGATCAGCCCACTGACTCATGGAGTACAGTATTCTGCCTCCAGCATCCAGTACTTGTGCGCAGTTCATTAGAAAGCCAGACAGCACTCCAAAACCCACTAAGAAAGCCAGACATGCTTCACCCTGATCTCTTCACATTAGACAGACCTCAAGACAAGATATATGAGGTCTTCTGGATAAATGGTTCTCTAACTTTTTGGTCCAATAGCCCACATCCAGCCCTCGGTACAATCCATCTCCCTACCACTGCTCACCATCCACCTTCAGGCAACAACCCACATACAACCCCGCACCCAACTTTGTGACCAACTGCCAGAGACCAAAATCTAGGAAAAAAGTCCTGATGCTCCATCCTCTAAATGATATCTTGTGACTTAGCTTTCAGTCTGAAAACAATACGAGTCAGGTGCCAAAAAGGATGTTCCAAGAATGCATTCAGTATCTGTTCCCAGTGCCTTGGGGGAGGCGCTCAGATAGAGGAATTACAGACCCTTGGTGTGATGGGTGTTGCCCAAATATATACTAAGAGAACATGCCCAAAGCACAAAGTCTAAAGTCTTATGGGGCCCTATGATTACATGGGTAATGCAGATAGCACTTGAGGTTTCCCAATGTCACAGGACTGCAGCTTCATGGGGAATATTCTGCCTTGCTATCATTTAAAATCCAGCAGCTCAACCTTTTTGCACTGTAGGCTGGATGAGTGGTGTCTGTTATGACTGCAGAATGGATCCAGCCAATGGGCCTGATCCAGCATCCAGGGAGGGCGTGAGAGGGGTGCAATTCAGCCACAGGTGGGTAGAGAGGGTGGAGGGGTAGCTTTCCCCCTTCACAGCTGGGTTGGGGCTAAGGGTACGGCCTGGCCCTGCCCTGGCCACATGTCGGGGAGGGGGCATGGCTTGGGGTCATGTGAGGGAGGGGCATGCCTGGCCTCATGGGGTTTGGCAGCAAGGGAGCGAGGGGACAGTATTCATAGCTACTGCTGCCTCATTGTCCAATTTCCCAACCCATGGGAACTGGATACCATGGCTCCCCAGGGTCGATGGTTGAGCATCCCTGATCTGAACGTTCAAACTAAGCATATGGACAGTTATAATGTTTGTAATGGGGTGAGACCCAATGATTTACCAGGTCCCTTCCAACCCTAGAAATCTATTTATACTGGTGTCATTGGCATTGCACTGGCACAAGATAGTAGTAGACAGTAGATCTGCACTTTGCAGACTAAACAAAACTCACCGTTGCACTTCATAAGGTGCAAATCTACCCTGCCTTCTACCTGACTTCAGATTAACACAGTTAACTCTTTACACTATAGTAATGGAGAGATGAGGCAAACCTCTAAAGGGGGGTAACTTGTGACAATCCAGTGCAAAATTACCTCTGCAAGGATCAGGAGTAGAACCCTACTGCTTACATACACTGAGTTTTTGCCTGTCGGGGTCCAACTTAGGGTAACATTAACTAAAGGCAAACAGGCTGTTAGCTTCTCCTCTTACCTCTAGCCACTAATTGTGGGAACATGTGTGCTGAACATTGACCAGTCCCTGAGATTCCCACCCCCAAGCACTACACATCCAAATAATGAGAAAGAACCCCTGTTCATAGTATGATTAGGGCCTTCAAAGCAGTTTAAGGACACTAAGTATTCATTAGAAACACCAAACACAATAGATATGCAGGGAGAAAAGGAAGATTATTCTTATATAAGAGTGGGAGAAACTGAGGTCTATCAAGTGAGTAGATCATAGGCTGTAAGTGAACTTGGAATGAAGTATAGCCAGCGCAACTTCCCCGTTGATGCTTAACTGATAGAGATGCTCAATTCATAGAGGTTTTCAACCAGTGCATATTCCATTAGTGGTACCAAGGCAGGCATTTGCAGGGCTAATGACAGATGATTCCTGCCATTGATTTAAATTTCACTGAATCATCCAGGTCAGGGAAAAGCCTGCCAGGATTGCTGCTCAATGCCCTATGTTTTCCTTTATTGCTCTGCAACTTCATTTCCCACACAGCACGTTTTTGCTATTCTCACTACCATGTAATGTGAAACCAGGTAGAAGTTGTCCTTCCTGGAGTCTGGTTCTCTATAAATAGAGGCGCATGCCATAGGAAGCTGGAATTTGTGGACACGTGGACCCAGTGTTTTAACGCGTGTGAATCTACCAGGTAAGTTAGAGAGCATGTTAATGCCTGGGTTATGAGCTGGACTGTGTATGCTGCGATGAGATTCCTGCAGCTAAGAGGAGAGGGAGAGAAGCATAGAGAGCTACTTAAGTATTAAAGGATTAAGTGGTAGTTGGCAGAGTGCCCAAGCTCCCCCAGTTCTGGGAGGAGATGGGACCTGGGGCCAGACACCAGCCGAGCCAGGGACACACAACACCCAGAAAGACAAAACACAGAGAAAAAGTGACTCTCACAAATCAAACACATGCACAGGTACATGCATAGGACAGATGGACACTGGAGGAGAGAGAAAACAGATGTCATCTGATGTGAACACTGCTATGTTCTGGCAACCCAGTGGTTCTCAACATTTCTAGACTCAAGGCACTCTCTATTAGAGTCAAGACATCTTCAATTAGACTCAGAAAAATGCTTGCTATTTACTTTTTCTTTTTTACTTTTTTTTTTGGCTATGGAAAAATAATAGAGCAATTCTTTTGTTGCAAAGAACTCAGAAATCCATAGTATCGAAGACATTCAGACAAGCCCGGAATTAACTTTCTTTTTGAAATCGCTGGGTTTATCTTGTAAATCAAGGGCAAGGGTTGGCACACCTAAAGGTATTAATTTTGTGCGACTCCCTTAAAAGGATCTTGCTGCACCTTAGTTGAGAATCACTATATTAAGCTGTGTGCTGTTGGATTCATCTAGCAGTCCCTTAAAGACAATACATCACAAAATGCCCCTTTATTTCACCTCAGTATTGTGTATAATGGGAAAAGGTAAGAGATGAAGATTGCCAAATTTTAGAGCTGGATGAAGGCTTCAAATTACATTTCGGGGTGCTTTCTTTAATTCTGTTTAAAACGCCTCAGTTTTCTTTGAATAAACCACGGCAATAACATTTTTTTTTTTACAGCTCAAAAAATTAAAAATAATGCTTTGAATGTTTTTGCTTTGAAAAAACTGCTTATTGCTGAAAAGCACTGATTTGATTGCAAAATAAGATTCAACAAGGTGTAATACTTTTAAATTGTGGTCTAGTCCATCTCTTATATTTTTTTTTCTTGTCGGTGGCAGCAACCATGCAAGGAGGACTTCTGGCATCTATCCCCAGCTCTGCAATAGCTTATGGCAGGGAAAATTTAGAAGTCAGGATTTCTGGGGTCTCACTTAGCTGTGAGACAGGAGTGGGACCCACTGGTTTAGAGGAAGCCTTCAGACGACTCCTGGTTCTTATTGCTGGATCCAGGGGGAATGTGCAGCAGGATTTTGGGCTTGTCTACACCATGGCAGCATCATATCCATTATGGCTGAGACATCCCGGAGGTGTTCAAGAAGAGGTTGGTCAGGGATAATCCAGGAGTAGCTATGTCTGTGCTGTACTATGGGTATTTCCCAGGTTTCTGGACTTTGCCGGTTGCTGCGTGGGGAGGGGAGGGAATTCCTTCCTCCCTACTTCTGCTGCTGCAACATGTTAGGGTTTTTTAAGCCTTTCTCAGAAGCAATGTAGCTGTGCACAGTGTTGCCAAATTGTACCCAAAGGGCAGGGCCAGCAGTGACTGGAGTGTGGACAAGCCCTGAGATTTTCAAATGCTTGTCGTCCATAAGAGGAAGCTTGAGCAATCTCATCCTTCTGGACCTCATGTCCCTGTCTGGATGTTCTGGGTTCCTGCACCACCCGCAGGGAGATCCCAGACAGTCCTGTGTTCGGCTCATATTGGGTCTGACATCTCTTGTTCATGCTGCAGGTGACAATGGGGATTTGGAAAGGCACTGGCCTGTTCCTGCTTTTACTGACGACCTTGTGTCTGGTCCTGCATACCCGCTCCCAGGATCAACGCTACAAGACGTTCCTGAAGCAGCATTTTGACAGCCCCCGGACCGATGCCAGGAAAGATTACTGTGGGTTCATGATGCAGCAAAGGGGCATGACCAAGCCTTGCAAGACTCTCAACACCTTCATCCATGCTTCCAAAAAGCAGATACTAGCGGTGTGTAGGGAAGGGGGTACTATCTATCACGGCACGCACCAGAGTCATATGCCTCTGGCCATCACTATCTGCAAGCTGAAGAACCTGGTGATAGGGGGGTGCAAATATGAGAGCCATGCAGCCTTTAAATACATCAGCATTGTCTGTGACCAAGCTGGGTGGCCAGTGCACTTCAATGAGGGTGTGTGAGAAGGACCTGACTCTAGAGAAATACCGGTCTCTCACCTCACATGGGGACTATGTTGGACTGATATTTTTACCCTGCAACACCAGCAATAAACATGTTCACTGGAAGATAAGTGTCTCTGAGTGTGTGCAAAGGCTTCCAAGAGGGGACTGTGCTGCAGGGACCAGGGTGGGGGCCACCTTCCTACAGAGTCAGTGCTAAACCCCCGCGTCCCAGCACTGCTACTGGGCACCCAGGGCTGAGGCCAGGGGAACTTCTCCCATGCCGACAACGTTCCCCTCAGTGCTGCCGGGAGATCATTTTTAACAATCCCCCTGAGCAAGGACTATTATACGGAGGGGAACCCTACCATTTTTACACACCCCTGTGCAAAATTAGTTTCATTTCCACCTGGGAGAACCTTTACAACCCTTGAATTCTCCTTTGCCCAAGGAAGGGCGTTCGGGTCCGAAAGCTTGCAAAGAAAGATTTAAAAAAAAAAAATTGGCTACTATTTAGCAGGTCTAACAAAAGATATTGCCCCTACCCCACGCCTTCTGCTTGTCCTAGCAAGGCGGTGGCACTTTTCACAATCCCTCTTAGCAAGGACTGTTATACACAGGGGAACCCTACCATCTTTTTACTCCCCAGCACAAAATGAAGTTTAATTTCCACAGGGGAAAAACAATACAATCCCCGAATTCTCCTTTGCCTGAGGAAGGGCGCCTGGGCCCAAAAGCTTGCAAAGAAATCTTGTTTGGGGGTTTGGGGCTACTATTTAGCTGGTCTAACAAAAGCCATTGCCTCTGCCCCATGCTTTCTGCTCGTCTCAGCGAGGCGGTGGCGCTTTTGAGCGCAATGAAGCAACAGGTGAACCCCGCTACGCCTTCGGTGAAAGCCGGGTAGCCTCGCGCTCCAGAGCCACGCCTTCACAGCTTGGTTTTTTGGGGGGGTTTCTGATGGCGCGATGGGGGCTTCGCACGTGCCACCGGCCTAAAACCCGCCACGATGTGCAGGGAGGGCCTTCAGAAGCGCAGTGCCCTGGAGGCGCAGGCGGCTCCGGCCCCAGCTCGGGGATCAAGGCGCTTCGCGGGCGACCTCCAACGCCACGCTCACGCCCCAAACCAGGCCGGCAACGGCCGACACAGCAACCGCCCCGCAGGCGGCTACAACATCCGCCGGAAGCTTGGCAGCGTTCCAACCGTTCGCATCCCGAGCCGCGATTGGCCGCTCCCTCCCCCGCCGCGCTCCGATTGGACAGCGGGCGGCGCCCCGTGGCGGGAAGGCCCAAGATGGCGGCGCCTGCGTGGGCCATGCGCGGCTTTTCTGGCCTTTCGCACCGGCGCCACCCGGGCGCGCTGCACCGAAAAGCCGTAGGGCTGCCGCTGGCGCTGGTCGCCGCCGCCCGCCTGCTGCTGCGCGGTGGGTGCCCCGAGCGCCCGGGCTGGGCCTGCTTGTCCCTCTGGCACGGGGGCGGCCTCCACCGCTCGGCTCCGCATGTGTGCGCGGGGCGGCTGCAGGCAGGGCTGGCCCTGCATCTGCGGCTCCCTGAGCCCTAGTCTGCGTTAGCAGGGTTATGATAAGTTGCCCTGCCAACGATGTGCCCGGACTGCCAAACTTCAAACGTCAGGTTGGACTGAGAAAGGTGCTGGCGGGACTGAAGGTTGCGGCACTTTTCAATTAGCGTGCAGTATGTCCGAGTGGGACCCGCTCCCTGCGGAGCGCGGCACCTCTGGGTGGCTCTTGCAAGAGATGGTTGTGGGTGTTTTTGGCCCTGCCCAAGAGTGCTGCCAACCCCAGGACTAGGCAGACTCCAGAGGTCCCTTCTAGCTCTGCTTCTTTGCACCCCTAAGGAGAGTAGGGCTGCGTGAGGTTTCACCGGCTGTCTTGTTTCTCAGCCTTCCTTGTTTGAAGCCTGTGCGGATTGGTGCCCAGCCCCCTGCGAGCTGCCCCAGAAGGGGCCGCAAGTTGCTGTTGGGTGAACTGTGTAGGGTCCCAATGATTGTGATTCCCATTTCCCGCCTGCATTTATAGTCTCCTGTTTCATTTTTGCCCTCCCAGCTTCCTCTGTGCAGGACATGAAGGGTAAAGCGGAGGCCCTCACCAACTACTTGTGGAGCCGGAAGCGGCCCATGGAGGCGGGAGATCTGAGGAGGAAAGCGCAGCAAGTGGAACAGCAGCTGAGAGAGAAAATGGTCCAGACCTCGTCATCAGGTGAGTACAGCTTTTGGGAGGAGGGGGTGAAAGCCAGCTGTGACGGAGGTGACGGGCTCTGTCAAGCTGATCACCTGTGTGCGTGACGTTTATTTATTGGATTTAATGTGCCGCCCTTCTCAGGGAAGCTTACAGTAAGAGAGAGGATAATATATGAAAGGAAATGGAATATTAACATGTGAAAACAGAAACTTCTTAAAGCGATAACCGTGCCTAGACTTGCTTGCAAAATGCCTGCCTGAATGGGATGGCCTTTAAAGCATTTCGGGGAAAATGTCCAGGCTCTGCCTCTGACAGGTCTTAAGGGTGAAGGCGCAACTGTGGAGAATGATTGCCCACACATGTTCACCAAGCATATTTGCTGCCCCGAGAGCACTAGTAGGGTTGCTCTCGGCTGACTTCAGGGAGTGCACCAGGGCATAAGGGTACAAGGCAGTCTGTTGGGTACTCAGGGCCCAGACATTTTAAGGCTGTATAGGTCAAAGCAAGTTCACTGAACGAATTACACCCAGAAGGCTACTGGAAACCAGCACGGCCTCTGGAGCACTGGAGTTACTGCTGGCTCCATGAATCTCCAAGGGGCAGACTAGCTTGGCTGGTCTACCACACCAGTGGGAGCACTGGAGGACAGGGCTGCACATGTTTAGAAGGTAATGGGATCATGACGGGTGATGTGAAGAGCGGCATGCTGCAGGGAGTAAGGCTTTCTCTTTGGCGTAAGCATTGTCCACCACATTTTTGTTTTCTCCCTCTCTATCTCAGACTTGCCAGTTCTGCTGAATGTGGCAGACGAGGAGAAGCTACAGAAGAAGATGCTGACTATGTTGCGGAAAACCACTTATCACTGGGAGGCACTGAGGTAACAACACTCCTTCTGCAGTGCTAAGATGCAGCTCGCCTTGGGTTGAGGTAACTGCATATAGATTCAAAAGGGTGCTGTGCAGGGGCGGGGTGGAACAGGTGGGTAACAGCGGCATGGCAGTGCTGTCCTGAGGTTGTTTGCCTTGTGTTTGGATGAAGCCAATTCTGCATCGGAGCAACTTGGCAAGAGCTCCAAGGGATGTTGTGTCTGCTGCCTGAATACAGCCAGTGTTTGTGAGGGGGGACAGTTGGATACTAGCCACATGGGTTTGCTTTGACCCTGAAATGCAGTTGCTTTGGGACATGGGATTTAACAGCCCCACTTTTGGGCAGTGAGAAGGAGGGCAGCTTTGATGCATAGGGCTCAACCCCATCTATTCCCTTCTTCCCAGGTACACTGACGAGCTGAGTCTTGTATACATGGCAGCTCGGCTGGCTGGAGGATATGCAGCCATGTCCAGAGTCTTCCATGAGGTGAGATGCTGTGGTAATCGGTATCCCAGAGCTTGGGATAGACCCTACAAGTCTGAGTCTTGGCTCCAAGCCCATGGTGTTTCTCTTCCTTGTTTTTGTTCCCTAGATACAGAAGCGGGTCCCAGACTTCGCCCCCCGCACCTTATTGGATTTTGGCTCTGGGATTGGCTCTGTCAGCTGGTGAGCCCCCACTTCAAGAAGGAATTATTTCCAGGTAGTGCAAGGAGTGTTGTCTTCTGCACTGGGGTCTCACCTGTTCCCATTGTTCCCACCTTTCTGCAGGGCAGCGCACAGCATCTGGGGCAAGAGCCTGAATGAATATGTGTGTGTGGACAGCTCGGCCTCCATGCTCTCCCTTGCTGAACAGCTGCTTCAAGGTTAGGCTTCTAGTGGATGCTGGGGGAAATATCGCTTCCCAAAGATCCTTGTCTGAGACTTAGCCAGCCAGCACCTGTTCTAACCATGAGATCCAACTTCTAGCCCCTCCTCTGGGGGACAACTCAGGAGTCCTGTTTTCCAGCTTCCCTACTCGATTTTCCTACACATCTCTGCACCCTACAGTGAGGTTACTCCTCACTGTATCTGGGTTTGGGGAGGTGAGGGTGAGGTGGGATGAGCTATGTGTGTTTAAGCCCCTCTCGTTCCTTGGAGAGCATGCTCCCCCAGCTGGGCCTGTTCTTCGGAGTATCTCTTTGTACCCCCAGGATGCCGGCTCCCCTCTTCTGATTATCTGCTTCTCTTGTTCCTCCAGGTGACTCTGATTCCCAGACGCCCCACTTCTCAACCGTGTATTTCCGACAGTTCCTCCCTGTCTCGCCCAAGGTAGAAATGCTTTTGTCTTTTTGTCCTGCGAACTTGGGTGGACATTAATGGGATCTCATAAGGGCATGTGATTCTTATGGAAAATATATTCATGAACTAGGAGAGCAGATTTGACTCTAGTAGGTATTTGTGCCTAGTAGCCTCTCTGCTTCTGTGCTTGTTGGACTCCAGCTTGCTACTGATTCTAGTCCTTGGTGCCACTTGCCTACCAAGCTCCCACAGTGCTTTGCAGATGACCCTCCTAGAGTCATGGCATGTTTTTGTGTCCAGAGGCTTTGCCAATGAGCCTGATGCTAATGAGCTGGGGGAGAATGGTATGAAAGGCTCCTGTCCTGGGTGCCACCTGCCCAGTGAGATCCCACAATGGATTGAGGAGGTGGTGTCAGGATGGAGCTGCTAAGAATGGGGAGTTGAGCCTGTCTCAGCTCTTTTCATGGATTTCCCCTCCACAGCCCTGCCACCTTTGGCAGAGCCAAGAGGGTGTAAGTTTGGTTTGGTCTCCTACCCACAGCTGACACCCCATCTCTTGGCAGGTGAAGTTCAACCTTGTGGTTTCTGCTTTCTCTCTTAATGAGCTGCCCAGCCTGGCTAAGCGGGTGGAGACCATCCAGACATTGTGGAGGAAGACAGATGACTTCTTGGTCAGTGAATTGCCCCAGCCTACGATTTGGCTTCCAGGCACACTCGGCCAAAACCTGTTCTCCTTACCCCATCCCCCACCTGCTGCTCCTTTCTCCTAGATACACCTGTCTAGCTGCTTATTTCTCTCCTGTCTCAGGTGCTCGTTGAGAATGGCACTAAGGAAGGGCACCAGATGCTCATGGAGGCACGAGAAGTTGTCCTCAAGGTGAGAGAACTCCTCCCCACCTCGTCTGGATCACTGATGAGAGCAACTTTTGCGTCCTCATAGCTGTTGTTTCTCAGATCCCTTGTCAGTTCCCTTAGCCCTGAGAGTGGGACCCAGGCATTTGGAGCAGCAGAGCGGGGCACTCGTAGAAAAGATCAGGATAGAGATTCAGGCGTTCAGGACGATGGAACAAGGCACCAAAACGGAAAACATGATGGAAAAAGGAACCCGGGTGTCTGGGATGATGGTACATGGTGTTCACCGGAGAGGAAGGGGCCCAGGTGTCCAGAACGGGAGTGTAGGGTGATCAGACCTGAGAGGGATCTGCCGTTCCAAGTTAGGGGAGACTAGTATGGATGGGACCACAGTATCCGAGCGAGCGATGCAGGGTGCTCCCCTCCTGACCGGTAAGACCAAGGAGTTCAGGCTGGTAGTGCAGGGTGAGAAGGGGGGAGTGAAGCCTGCCCCCATGGTGCTCTAACTCCTATTCTCTTTTCACCCACAGGGTAGGGACAAGCTGGTTCATGACCCACGAGAGGCTCAAGTCTTTGCTCCGGTAAGTGCAGGGCTGGCCTGGGGATGTAGATGCTGAGATTTATCAGTGACAAGAGGCTCTGACACTGCTCCATGTCTGTCTGTCTTTTGTCTTCAGTGCCCGCACCACCTGCCCTGTCCCCGCCTCTCATCTCTGAAGCCCCTGTGTTGCAATTTCATACAAGCCTATCATCCCCTACCCTTCAGTAAAGTAAGTGCCTAGTATATCTGCTGGGAGGCTGTGCAAGGAAGCAGTGATGGTGGGCAGCAGGGCAATGGAGAGTGAGATTTGAATT
The DNA here is from genome assembly GCF_052110815.1 of Crocodylus siamensis. Lineage (NCBI taxonomy): Eukaryota > Metazoa > Chordata > Crocodylia > Crocodylidae > Crocodylus > Crocodylus siamensis. The sequence goes on from NC_143400.1 coordinate 25,792,481, forward strand.
CCTCCTCTGTGGGGATGGGGTTGGGGCCTGGATCCAAGCTAACCAGGAGAACTGACTGGCTCAGGGAATAGGGAAGACAACTTTCCCCCTCAAAGGTATGTGTGATGTGATCAAGCACCAGACTGGAAGATGAGGAACCAGGACCGTGTGTGTAGTGTCATTCTCAGCTCACCCTATGAAGATCTGTTAGGGGTGGGTGGGGAACACCCCTTTCTCTGGCTTAGCATCCTGTGCCTGTGTCATTGCAGGACGAGGAGGTGAAGGAGGAGAGATTCTCCTACTTGATCCTACGCCGTGGGTCTGGGGAGACCGAAGAGCCTTGGCCTCGCATAATCCAGCCAGTTTTGTGTCAGTCCCGCCATGTCCACTGCCATCTGTGCTGTGCTGATGGGACAGCGCAGCACACCATCATCACCGCACGCAGACATGGCAGGTACCAGCCTCGCTGCTAGAAGGGCTCTGCCCTCATCCAGACCTTGGTGGGGGAACTGATTGGCTCAGAGAGGTGGGAAAATGGAATGGGGGACCTTTTTCTCTCTGGAGGTTAGGCTACCAGTTGTGGTTTGGCCTAGGGCCGAGGGGATTGGCTAGTGGACAGGGCAGAGGATGGGTTGCCAAGCTTTGCTGCAGTCTGTGGAGTGCCGGCCTCCAATCCAGTCCTAATGTTAAGGCAAGAGGACTGGCTTTCACACAGTCAGGAAATATACCACGGGGCCCTTCTTGTCTAAGCGAGAAGGGGTGTTGGCTCTTATCCAGCCCTACTATAGCAAACCTAAGTGGTTTAGGGGCCAGGGTGTGCACCGCCTGGCTTTTTCTTCTAGGGTTGTGAGGTGTGATCTAGCTCTAAGATAGGGACACTGGCAAGCTCAAAGTTGGGGAGTGGAACATAGACTTTCCTCTCAAGGGGGTGTTGGCTCCAGTCTGGCCTTGAGGTTTGGGGGATTAATTATCTTTGAGAAAATAGACCCCCTCACCAGCCTTTCCCTTGCAGAGATATATACCGCTGTGCCCGGTATAGCCACTGGGGTGACCGGCTGCCTGTGGTGAATGCCCCAGAGGAGATATCACCATCACCAGGGGATAATGGGAGTGCCCAGATGGAGGATCAAAGCTGAGCTGGCCCTATTGCACTGGATAGTCCTTTCCCCTGGGTCGACTCTGTGCCACAGACTGATGAATGTAGCCCTCAAGCCTAGCATCTGCCTGGATCACCCAGACGAGCATCCCCTGCTGTCAGTGCTCTGGTAGAGGATGCCGTAGCGTGGAGGAGTGTGGTCTTTGACCTGCTTTTTGCATGTAATGTTCTTGCTTTCCCTGTTTCCTCTTGTTACATCACTCTCTCTGTCCCTCTTGTGTTCTGTCAGTCCATGCCTGAGTCATCCTTCATCCAGGTGATCATCTTCCATGTTGTTTACCATCTCTGACGCTGTCGTCCCCATTTGTTCTTCTGACGGGTCTCTCACCCGCTTCCTTTCAGTTGTGGGTCTGTTCAGATATTTGTTGAGTCTTGTTCTCTCTGTTTCCCCTACTGTCTCCATGCATCCAGGAAAAGAGCCTGCAGGGATCACTAATGGCTAGAGTACAGCCGCAGGAGCAGAACTTTAAGTTCCCTTCTCCATTAGGCAGATTTCTGTTCTTGGGATTGTCATGTTATCTAATAAAGAGTTTGTGAAAAATCCAGCAACTGCAGTCTCTGGGCTTCAAAAGTGATGGGAGTATTCAACTGGCAGCACTCGGGGAGCCCAGTATCCTGTGCTATATCCCTGACCCTGGGGAAGAAGCAAAGCACTGGAAATTCATGCTCCTGGGCCCCCTCTCCAGCTCTGGGAGGAGAGGGGTCTAGTGAGTAGAGCAGAGGGTTGCTGTGATCAGACTTCTGGCTTCTGTTGTGCAACTGTCTGCATCTCATCCCTTCCCTTTTTCTTTACTTTTAATTTTCTCCTGTGAAGTGTTGGAAGTGGTAAGGAGACCTTGCTCCTAATTCCCTGCTAAAAACGGCTTCTGGTGAGGGGATGCTCTGGGAGCGTGGAGGCAGAGTGAGCAGATGAGCAGTCACTGACATCTGCTCTGCTCCCATGGGAGACTGGTGGCTGCAGAGCCATACTGACAGGCCACTCTGCTCCGCCTCCTACCCGTGGAGTGGGAGAAGCGGCACCGCTGGTTTCTACCGGCCTCTTGTACCCCTGGGCTGGAGATCCTATTTCAAATGTTATACCTTGTTTGTACCCTCTGCATACCGCTGCGGTATTTGTGGCTAGGACATTCAAAGTCCGTGTTTGCTTTGTGATCTCCAGAATTCAAGTGGTAAAACCAGCTTGGCATGCTTCAGCTGTGTCACTCCCCAAGTTTCCATAACTTACTCAATCTGGAGCTGAATCATTGCATCGTTAGAAAAGTGGGGCTGGAAAGGCCCTCAGGAGCAAGTTGGACTGGTGGGGTCTGGAGTGGGTTCAGGAAATGGGGGTCACTGTGATCTTTGGGTTCCTGCAACAATGATGGTCAGGTAAGAGTGCCTCTCTTTGGATCCCTGCAACACCTAGAATCAGAAAAGTAGAGCTAGAAAGGACCTCGGGAGGTCACCTAGTCCAACCCCCTGCTCAAGGTAGGATCGTCCTTGTCTAAACCATCCTACACACGTCTGTCGCAGCTATTTCTTAAAACTGCATGAACAAACCACACACGCCAATGCTGGAAATTTCAAAACCACTCTTAATTTGCCCAAAGTAAAGCAGGGGGACTGCAGGGACAGGATACTGACAGTGCAAGGGACAAGTAGTCACTATGTTCACCCTTCACACCATGCTGGGGCAGTAGGGCCAGCCCTGATAGAGGGGAAAGGACCACCTGTCACCACGGCATACACTAGGGTGGTTATTTATAGCATCCAGATTGGAGACTCATTCACTTGCCCCCCAAGTGAGCCAGTGCTAACAGCTTGGGGCCGTATCACCAGCTCAAGGAAAGGCTTAGGGTGCACACAATGCAGTGGACTGTTCTGGGGCCCTTATTGAGGGAAAAGCACTCCCTATGGATCCCCTGCCCCATTCCTGGCACCCCTTGCCCCCAGGCTGCAGCACTGGGGTCAGCACTGACGGGGAGAGTGTCTCCCTCCCCCAGCACCTGCTGCAGGTTTATGTGTAACTAGAGAAGTAGTGGGCCAGTTTCTGCTGGTATGGGTTGTAAATTGCTCCATTGAGAATAAATAGAGCGTGAAAGGTAGGGATGCATTAAGGAATAAGGTAGTTCCCATCTGCTTGATGCAGATTAAAATCAAATTAGTAGAGCCATTCACCTGAAAGGGGCACCAGCTTCAATTCCGCTCCAGGGCCAGGAGGAATGGATGGCACTGGAGGTGGGGGTGGTGTGGGCAATGAGGGAGTCTCTGAGTCCCGATCCTGACTCTAGGGTGGTGGGACATGGAGCAGGATGCTTTTTCCTTCTGGAGATGTGGACTGGCTCTGATGTGGCCCCAGACTGTTGGCACTAGAGTGGGGCTGGGGAATGGGGCTCCAATCTGGACCCTATCAGTAACTAAATTGCCCATCTTCTTGCAGCCCTGATGAGGCCCGAGTCATGTGGCCCCATGACTGCTGGCGCCAAGCAGCACCAGTGGATGGGTCTGAAAGTTGGCTTCGTCCTGCGTGGGGGATCCTCCTTGGCTACAGCAGGGGCATGGGCCCCTGGGGCTGCATGTATGCGATCTGTATCCCTGGTTCGGATCCACCAGACTGCTGAGCCAGCACTATTTGCCTTGCCTTGATCTTGAGAACAGGGCCTCTTGGGCGGTGTTTACCCGTACAGTATTTAATGACAATGTACTTGAAGGGAAGTGGAATGGGGAAAGGAGGCAGAGGGCGGGATGCAGGGAGGGCGTTGGGAGTTTCAGCAAGGTGATTTGCTCCTATTGTTTCAGGGTTAGGAGACAAGCGAGCAGGTAACGATCAGCATCAGGCAGGGACTGGAGCAAGAGAAAAAAGGCAAAGGAAGGAGAGTGAGGCAGGGAGGTAGAGCGATCAAAGCGGGGCAAGAGGAGAGAGAGAAGTGGCATGGTAATAGTTGCAGTAACAGTAGAGAAACTAAAGGGAAGGGGAGGAAGAATGACCAGAAGGATGCTGGACCACTGCCTCACTTGCTGGGGCCAGTGAGCAAGGAGCTGCCTGAGGTTAGGCATGAGGACAGTGGGTCTTGCATTTCCAGCACCATTCTGCTCCTTGGGTGGGAGCGGGCTCGACTGCTTCACTGTAGAGGCCTCTTCAATGGAGTAGGGGCACTTCTGGCTGTTGTTGGCTAAGATCACTGTCAAGGTTGCCCTTGGCTGACTTGAGCTGAGGAGTGTAAGGACCCAGGAACATCTGGCCCTGCACTGTCCCCTAAAGAGATGGAGCTGCTCCTGGCTGTGAAGATCGGCTGCCTGGTGGGGCTGCTTCTCCTCACGCTGTGCTGCGGCCTCATCCCGGCTCAGGTGAAGTGGTTCCAGATTCACGCAGCCACAGGTGCGAGTGGGGTGTAGGCGGGTTGGTTTGACCTCTCTTCCCCCCCCCCTCCTAATTCCCCTCTACATGGTCTCTCTTGTCATTCAGCTGTCATATTTTCTCTCTATCGCTATATCTCACGGGCTGTGTCTATTTTGTCTGTCCAGCTGATTGCTCCCAGCCCTGAGCTCATACCACTGCAGGCCTCTGGTATTCCTGGCACTAGGCCCGGGGGGAAACTTCATTACAGAAGAGACGGGGTGATGGTGCTCGGGCTATGGGGCAATTGCAGGTGTGAAGAATAGCTTGTCCTTTCACTACCTGCCACGGGGCTGGCGACGCATGTGCTTGCAGAATATTCCTGGAACGGAGGAGGTCTGTTTCTTGGCCTCCTGCTTCCTTTCCTGCTTCACTCGGCCTCTCTCCTTTTCTTTCTTTTTCTTCAGTTTCATAGTTTCTAGGGTCAGAAGGGACCTGAGCAGATCATTGAGTCCGACCCCCTGCCCTGGCAGGAAAGAGCACTGGGGTCAAACGACCCCAGCAAGGTGTTCATCTAGCCTGTTCCCTGTGCTTTCCACTATCATCCTTTCAACCTGAGCTTGCCAAAATTAGTGGGGGTTTTTTGTTTTTTTTAATTCACTCATAAAATCCTGTTTCAGTTAAAGGGGTGTAGGTTGTAGCTGTGTTGGTCCAAGGACATAGGCAGACAAGGTTTGTCCTGTGTCCTTAGACCAACACAGCTACAACCTATACCCCTTTAATTGAAACTTGATTTTTTTTTTTAATTCAGTCATAAAATCCTATCTGACAGCTTGCTAATTTTTTTTTTCTGACTACTTCATTTGGTCTAATAAAAGATACCGGATTCACCCAAAGAACCTGGTCTGTTTCAATTAAACTGTTTTTTGGGGGAGGTGGAGGGGTTCTTTTTTGTGGGGAAAAGTTGGTTTTTGGCAAAATGTTGTTTCAGGGAGGAAAAAGAAATAAAAATGTTGTCACTGTAGACACCGTCCAAATGAGGAATTCCAATACTTTTTAAAAGAGAGATTTGGACTTTTGAAATTTGATCACTTCTGACAGGATACACAGAGAATATAAAATATAAAGCCCAAACTGAAATAAAATACACTTGACCTGAAAGAAATAATTTTCTCTCCAATAATTGTGTTTCATGGGAAATGTAGACATTTCCCAGGATGAAAACAAACTTTGGGATTGTGGAAACCCCCCAAAATGGCAGGTTTCTTCACAGCCCCACTCGCAACCTCAGCTGTTGGATCTAGCTCCTTTTTCTTAACTCCTTTTTCCCAGTGGAACCATTCAACTCTTTAAGTATCAATGGACTGGCACATTAATAGTTGTATTGATCTGTTACTATTAAAAGAATTACACATATTAATGCTACAGTCCTTGTATCTTATTGAGCAAAGTCCTTGAGTAGATCGCAAAGTCCTTAAACATTATCCCTCTTTGAGGCACAGTGGGGGGGGAAAGTGACTTGCTCGAGTTAGACCAACAGATTGAGATGGGGTAAGAGATGTCTGTGTTTTTTATCCCCAAGATGATGCTCTCTCTAGCCCCGTCTCCTATCCTCCTTGCTTCATTCTTATGGAGCCCCCCACTTTGAGACTGATAAACCCCTCATTATCCCCCTATAACTCTCTCCTGCTCTTATTGTTCCCCTTCCACCCATCTTGCTCCATAGGAAGACACCGACGCATCCTGAACTTCATTGGCTGCTTTGCAGCTGGGGTCTTCCTGGGTGCCTGCCTCATGCACATGGTGGCTGATGCACTGGAGGATATCAAGGAGGAGCTGGAGAAGCGGATGCAGCAGGTGAGAGAGTACAGCAAGGCCTAGGCTGGTGTCAAGACAGCCCGTTGCTTAACGAGGAAGTCGTATGCAGAAAATGATAAGATACAGCATAGCTCATGCCTTCCACAAAAAGGTGCAGGGCTTTTTACATGGGAGGATAAATTCCTTGCAGAAAGGGCAGTGGACAAAATGTGTAGGATAACCTCATACACTCAGGAGAGGTCAGAAAGAGCAGCACACTCGGAGAGCAGGACTCAATCCCTCTAGCAAGGAGTAGACATGCACATAATCATGCATGCATGCATGCATGCACATGCATAGGTGCATGCGCGCACACACACACTCCCCCAGGGCTTATTTCCCCCACGCACACATATGGATATCTCCCCCAGTCCACCAGGCAGCAATATATGCCAACACAAGTATCAGAGCTCAGTCTTTCCAGCAAGTGTCCACAATAAGACTCAGTCTCTAGTGAGCGGCATCACAGATCTCAGTTCCCATGTTAACCCACAAATTGCTGGGCTCAGCTTCTGTAGAGTGTGGTAGCACACAGTAGCACAGACAAACCTCACTGCGTCAGGGAGAAGACAGTAATATCCAGGGATCCTGGTCTTCTCTGATTAAAAACAATCCCCCATTTTCAGATTAATCATAGAAAAACGTGGATTTTGGGTTACTTTTTTAAAATGAAACGCCACTATATGTATATGCATCTATATATTAGTGGTGTTTCATTTTGATCATGGAAAAATGTGGATTTTGTGTTACTTTTTTAAATCCAAAAATTGGGGATTTTTTTTTTTTTATCAGAGAAAACCAGGCTCCTTGGTAATATCCAGATAACATACATGTAGCACCCTTTATTTTGGTAGGGGCAATATACAGTAACAGCAAACACACCAACACAGAGGAGGCCTGAGGTTCTCTGCGGATTGAAGAGACAGCCCATTCACTCCACTTGTTGGCAGGACATATCATGTGCCTGTGCACCTGCAAGCAAAATAACCATACACAGAGCAAGTCTCATCCCATCCACATTGTGACACACCTGCACACAGCTCTCTCACTCCAGCAGGGAGCAGCACACAAGATTTGCATGCCTGTGTGTGCGCACTTGTGTGCATGCACACACCGATGCACAGAGTGGGTCTTATTGCCACCAACATAAGTCAGCATGTAGCAACACACACGTGTGCATGCACATACACTGATGCACGAACTCATCCATTATTTCAGTGGGGAGCAACACACTCAATGCACACAACAGAGCAGTCAATCTTTCAAGCAGGGGACGGCATCCAAGAATAAATACAAATGCGTTCACATGTGCATGTGTATGCAGATACCTTGTATGCAGCTGCCTCGTACTAGAGTGGTTCTCAACCTTTTTAGATTCAAGGCACCCCTTAGAAAGTGCCAGCTCTTAGTTTTCACTCAGTTCTTTGACCAAAGAAAAATAATAGAGGAGTTCTACTTGAGAGAGATTGCAGCAGGTCAGAATGTTTTTGGCGCTTGGATTCCTATTTGAAATCAGTGGGTTTATCTTGTGAATCATGTTTGCACACCTAACAGTGCTACTGTTGTGTGGCACACCTTGGCACCCTTGAAAGGCTCCCAAAGCATCCCAGGGTGCCACGGTACCTTGACTGAGAATCACTATTCTACCAGGTAGCAATATGCAACATGTGCATGAGCATGCACAAGCACAAAAACATATAAAATATGGGTCATCCCTCCTACCTGTCAGCGTGTGTCTCTGTGTGTATACCACACAGAGACGCATGTGCATACAGACACAGATGACGGGGTTCATCCTCTAGTAAGATGTAGCACATTGTTACACCCCCCAAAGTATACCTGTTTTCCTCCTCAGCCTTTTAGGGACCGGCACACAAGATTTTCTGTGAGTTTGTGCATGGCCCTCCCTTACTTCCACAGGGTATACAATGCACAGTAATACACCAGCAGCTACGCCCATGCACACAGCAGGGCTCAGTCTCTCCAAACCAAGATAGCGCACAGCAGGGCACCCACATCTCACTTTCACAAAGACAGCATGTACATGTGTGCACCCCCCCACCAGCTTTGTCCTTTCAGCAGGGGGCAATTGGATACACTGCCACCAGTGTGGGACCCTGGGACATGCACAGGCTCTGAGATTGCAGGGTGCAAACCCGTTAGCAAGAAGAGGGGTACTGTTTGCTGAGTCCTGCTCCAGTGCCTGAACTTTGCCTTTTCTTGTGACTGTCTGGGTCCCCATAGTCTAGCACTTGAGGTACTGAACCCTATTGCCTATGCATCTGCCTAACCGCTCCCTTCTGGAAAGACCAGTAACGTGTGTGTGTACATGTGTGTAAGGGGGAGAGAGAGAGTGTCCTATGAATGAGGAACTGAGCTCTGCTCTGTGGGCATTGTGTGTGTCCCCTGTTGGAGCAACGTTACCTGGTTTCTTTGCGTCTTTCTCTGTGTATATCTGGATGCTGCTGTGGGCTGCCCCACCAGAGACACTGTGCTTGGGAGGAGTAGGGATGCGCCTATGTATTGCCTATTCACTTCCCTCTAACAAGAGACTGCACATGCAAGACCATACACTTGATCTTACTCCAGCACATTATAAAATGCCCATACCTCACTCTAGCAGGCGGCACAGAAATAGATGCACACAAATGTATAGTGCACAGAAACATATAGACACACACAGCAGAGCGCTTTCTCTCTGGAAGGAAACAGCTGTATGGCAACAAACACACACACACACACACACACACACACACACATATGCACAAATACAGGACAGACTCAGAAATCAGGGCAAGAGGCAGCAAACACAGCAACATGGCCACTAACACACAAAGTAGGGCTCAACCCCTCCAGACCGGAAAAGGACTTGGTGACATACCTAACCACATACCACTCTGGCATGAAGTAGCACATTGTAATGCACCCACACTCCCAGTAGTGCACATATACACAAACAGCAGGACGCAGCAGTGAGGGTGTATGGAAGGAAAGTTTATACAACCCCTCACTCCAGCTAGGACCAGCAAATAGTACATACAAGCATAATGGAGCAGCGCCCACTTCCTCAATTGGATAGCAGCACGTGAACAGAGAGCAGGGTGTCTTCCTTCTAGCAGTTGGCAGTGGATCAGCGTTCATGTTGTGCCAACTGTCAGGTAAACTAACGATTCCCCTAGCAAACCAAATTCTGAGAAATTTTCAAGGAATCCCCGTGTTCCTGCCACTGACCACCCAGACGTGGTGCAATCCTATGGTTTTCATGCCATTGGGCCTGCACTCTTATTCTTACAGCTTTAACGTTGGGGGTCTGTCAGCTGCCAAGCAAAGTCTAACCAGTGTTCCTGCTCTCCAGCAAGAGGCAGCGCCCATAGCATCACACATTTGCATGCATCTCCTTCAAACCAGCAAGGAACAACAGATAGTAACACTCACACCTACATCCACATATGCACAGAGCAGGGTTCAGTCTGTCCAGACCAGAGCAGCACACGGGAGGGATACCCACTGCTCATTTCTGCAGGGGCAGCACACCGTAGTGTGTACACCCACACAGAGCAAGGCTCAGTTTCTCAGCACGGGATGGTGGTGGACATGCATCCTAACAGAGAAAGCTCAAGCACTCTAGCAAGAAGCACCAAACAGCAACACCTGTGCTGCTCCTTTACTTCAGCAGGGAGCAGTACTCCATAGTAATGCTCCCCCAGCACGCAATGCAGAGGCCATCATTCCCAGACCAAGGCAGCACATAATGCTGCACACAGGCTCACACCTGCACCTTGCTTCAGTGGGAAGCAGCACACACAGTAACATGCCAAAGCAGGGTTTGGTCTTTCCATCAGGGGACTGCAGGAACACCTCACTTCTACACACCCACATGGAGGCACATGCAATCAGGAGGATTAAATTATTTCCAAAGTAGGTCAGAGGACAAATATTCACTCGCCCACACAGAAAACAAGGCTCTGCCCCTTTTCCAAAGATCAGCACACATACTTGAACCACACACACACACCATGACACCCCTTAGGAAGGAGTGTGGGGAGCAGGAATTCTGGGGGTTGATTTACACAGCTCATTGTCCACCAGGCGGCAGCACGCAGCATGCAGGCTCGCACACAACAGGGGATTCAGCTCTTCTGCTGGCGGATAGCAGTGTCCTCTCCATCAGGCAGGTGGTAGCACACTGTCACAAATACACAGGACCTGCTGTCTGCCTCAGTCCTTCAGGCGGTGGTTATAGGAATGTGCACGTACGGAAGTGATTCTCAACCTCCTCAGCATAAGAGCCTTGAGACTTTTTCAACGGTGCTGCAGGATGCCACACCATGTTAACTGCTGGGTGTGCAAGCACAATTCGTAAGATAAACCTAGGGATTTCAGAAAGGAATCCAAGCGGCAGAAATGTTCTGAAACGTCGCTATCTGAGTTCTTTGCAATGGCAGCACGGATCTATTGTTTTTCTCTAGTCAAAAAACAAGTGAAAATTAAGCTGGCATTTTACGAAGGCTGCCTTGAGTTTAAAAAGGTTGAGAACCCAAATGCACACACGCCAGGCCTCAAGCTGTTCAGCAGGGTGCGATCGGGGTGCTGGTGTGCGTACCGGAGGGCTGCTATGTACAATTGAGGTCTAAGAAATGTGCCCTTCCTCCCCTAGCACTGTCTAATGCTTTTCTTTGCCTACAGGCTAGTCCTAGCCAGAACATCACAGGGACAGCAAACAGTTCGTCCAAGACTGATGACGGCAAAGCTGAGGTGAGGGCCCAGAAACACCCCTGTCCCCGACAGTGGGGGAGAGAACGATGGGTGGAGACAGGATGTGAGAGGGACGGTCGCGAGGGGAATGACTGGTCCCAGTCAAACCTCCGCTCCCTTTGCTGTGACTAGAACCCAGGAGCCTCGGTTTCTAGTCCTTTCCTCCCCATGTCCTGCTTGGCCCACTCCTCTACCAGTGCCAGGGAGCCCTGGCTTATAGCCCCCTCCTGTTAGAGCAAGGGGGCTGGGACCCCAAACTCCTGGCTTTTACCCTTAGGTCAAGGAAAGGTGCAGGGTTTAGTAAGGGTCTAACTCACTAGACCTCATTCCCTCCCAGGTCTAGGGGCGGACTCGGGAGTCCTGGCTTTCAGCCTCCCTGTTTTTAGCATACATGCTCTGTAAGATATGGGAGACTGTGGGGAGGCTTGTATGCAAATGCCCTCTAATCCAGCATGTCTTTCCCCCTCTCTCGGCATCTCCTCATCCCTCTCTCCCTACCCCATAGCTGGATTACCCTTTTGGGGAGCTTGTCATCTCCTGTGGCTTCTTCCTGGTCTTCCTGATTGAGAGCCTGGTGGTGCACTGCTGCCCTTCAGCCGCTCATTCCCATGGAGCGGCAGCATCCGACAAAGACCCCAAGGACAGCGCCCTATCGCCCAGCTCCTTCCGGGCCCTGGTGCTCTTCGTCTCGCTCTCCTTCCACTCCGTTTTCGAGGGACTGGCTGTTGGGGTGCAGCAGGACAAAACAGAAGTGCTGCAGCTCTGTGTAGCTGTTCTGGTTCACAAGGCCATCGTGGTCTTCAGCCTGGCCCTCAAGCTAGTGCAGAGCGGCCCGCGGGCCCGCTGGAGGCTGGTCTACTTGGTGCTTTTTGCCCTTATGTCCCCTGCTGGCATTGCTGTGGGCATTGGGGTCTCGCTTTCGGGGGGGGATGCCAGCAGCCTGGCCAGGGCTGTACTGGAGGGGGTGGCAGCTGGGACTTTTCTCTACGTCACCTTCATAGAGATCCTGCCCCACGAACTGCACTCCTCTGAGGCTCCACTGGCCAAATTCTTCTTCATTGGCATTGGCTTCACTTTCTTGGCTGTCATTGCCATATGGGCCTGATGATGGGGGAAGGCCAAGAAATGGGATATGGGGCCTTTCCGCTTGGCAGGGAGGCATGGGGGTGCCAGCTTGGATTCAGCTTGTGGGTGGGGGAGCTAGCTAGCTAGCTGGCTCCAAAGGGAGGGGAATGGGGCACAGGGTGCTAGTTCTGTCCCCAGGGCAGGGGGACTAGTCAGTGTGGCGTGCGGGAAGAGGTCCCCCGCTAGTCAGTGAGGGGTGTGGGGGACATGGCTTATGAGGACAGGCTGAGGGAACTGGGTTTATTTAGTCTGGAGAAGAGAAGACTTGGAGAGGATTTGAAAGCAGCCTTCAACTACCTGAAGGGGGCTGGAAAGAGGATGGAGCTGGATTGTCCTCGGTGGGGGCAGATGACAGGACAAGGAGCAATGGGCTCAAATTGCAGCAAGAGAAGTTGAGGTGAGACACTGGGAGAGGAGTAAAACACTGGCACGGGTTACCCAGAGAGGGGGTGGAAGCTCCATCCTTGGAGGTTTTCAAAACCTAGCTAGACAAAGCTTTGGCTGGGATGATCTAGTTGGGGCTGGTCCTGAGCAGGGGGTTGGACTAGATGTGACCTCCTGCCAACCCTAATTTCCTTTGATTCTGTAATTATGGTCCGTTTCTGTGCATGCCTCAGTTTCCTTTTCTCAATGTTTTGCACTTACACTGGGAAGGAATGGGGTAATATTCACCCTGGACATGGAGTAGGGGGTAAGATGTTAGTTTCTGTGGGTAGCTGTTGAGGCTGGTAGAGCATGTCCAACAAGTATCGAATAGATCAGTTTACACGTGGAAAAACACCTGTCCCATTCATTTGAGGGCCATGTCTGCAGAAGATGGATCAAAGACATCCAGTGTGGGAAAACTGAGTTGAAAGGGAGGCCATGGCTTAGACCTTGGGACTCAAAGATAGTGTGACCCAAAAAGGGACGCAGCTGCATGGGCCTGGACAGCGGACATGTCTTATTGACGTGGACTTTGCTTAGACTTGACTTAGTATCCTTGGAACAGAATGATTGCCTTCTGTATCACACTTAATCCATGCCGACTGGTTTGAGAAGGGCTCCCTGCCTCACTGCATTTCACCTCTGGTTTTGCTAGTTCCTTTTAAAGAATGAAACCCCAGTTACGGCCTGCAACTGTTTGAGCTTATCTGTAGAGCTACAGAGGCGGCGACAGGGCCGAGTGAGCCCAAGGAGACATGGGCTCACCTTCACTAGACTCCACACCTGGGCTGTGTCCCTGGATAACCTGAAAGGCTGCCAAGAGACGCACACTGATATTTACTGCAAAAATTAAAATTGGCATTAAAAAAATGAAATATGCATCTATTTGTTTCCTTCAGTAAAAAATACAGCTTTTCTTTGAAAATATCCTTTCTATGTTTTAAATTGGATTTTTGCACCCCACTTTCTTGGGCTTCTATTTTTCCCCCCAATTTTTCAAATGGAAACAAGTAAACAGGGATATAAGGTTTTTTCCTCTGCTTTTTACCTCTGGTTGAAAGTGCTATGGTGCATTCCTTATAATAGCACTGTATAAAGGTGCTAAACTTATACCCTTTATTGCCTCTTTTATCAATGGGAAAAAAGGAGGAAGGATAATATTTTTTACCCTAAAATGGTGAGGGAATTTTTGCTTCCAGGGTTTTTCAATTTTTGACCTTCTGCCTCATTTTTCATATTTTTAGTTTCAAAACTTTTTCTAAAACTTGAAACTTTACTGGAAAACGTTGTTTTTAATGATTTTATTTGTTCAGAAGTCCCACATTTCAATATAACCTATTTCTTGGGCCACAAAATACATTGCATGTTAGTCCAGAGAGGAGTTAGTGTAGATAGATAGGCCTTTTAGAGAAAAGCTGAAGTTTTTCAGAGCTACCTAAGGGATTTTGTCATGCAACTCCCCTTGGTTGAATAAAAATGCCACCGATGTACAATGGCAGATGATCTGACCATAACAATTTCTCTCCTGCCCCATAACTTTGCAATTCTAGAATGCAGGGAGAGACTCAGATGGACAAAAGTGATGCAGATTTCAGAGGATTAATCTCCGATCTGTCTACGTGAATTATCCTTGTAATTCGGAGGAAGATTCCTGTTTACTAGCTGACCCCAGCAGTGCAACAAGAGGTGGGCAATGAGGGGACCAGCCTCAGGTGCCTACTGCGAGGGGGCACAAGAATGGCAGCCACTGCTGCTGCCACCCAGGACACAGCCCCTGGTTGTTAAGTTTCTGGCTGGCACATCTAAACATTCACAAACCTGTCTCTGCCACTGTCCTGGCAAGACTTAAAGGCACACATTTAGAGTAATTTCAAGCATTCCTGAGAGAGAGCCTTGCTAAATAAAGATCAGAGAGTAAAGCGTATTTCTCTCTTTAAAAAACAACAAAAAAGAATTTTCTTTTTGACGTTCAGTCTGTTGAAGCTCTGCTCACTGAATACAGCACTCAAGAAACAGCTCGTCTGGAAATCACTTGAAACAATGTTTGTAAAGCACCGAGACCTGATGCATGACTCCCCAGGGAGACTGCTGCAATATCTATGCCAGCCCCGCACTTGCTTAGCCAGGCTTTCAGCTATTAGTACAACACGGCACTCGGTGGCTGATGAGCTGTGTCGGGAGATGCTCCTTTCCCAAAGATCTCGGCCAGGACGGGGTTGCAGAAGTGCAGAGGCGATTCTTTGATGGGAGACAGCAATGCCTCCCTGTTAGGTAAGGTTATTCTTGCTAAAAAGAAAAAAAGGCGAGGGTTCAAGATTGCACTGCGGGTCAGTTTTCTTACGTAGGAATGTATGTACCAGACCGGTTGCTGGTGTATATAATTAGCATGCTCACCCCTACTGCCCTTGATCAGACCAATGGGGTATCTAGCCTAATATCCTCTCTCCCTGCCTGCCCAAATCCGTTGGCCAATGGGTCTGTCAGCCCAACATCTCCTTTTGCCTGACACCCTGTATTAGACAGCTGAACCCATCTAACACAGTAGCCCTGCTATGTTAAATGTCCTCTGGGCTTTCGTTTCCAATCAGAGCAGTGGAGTTAGACCCATGGCTCCTCCTGATATAATATCTCCTTTCCTTTTGGCTCTAAATCAAACCAATGGGCCAGGCTAGGGCAATATTTCCCAACCTGCCAATCAAGCTTTAACCAAGGGTCCCACCTAGCTTGGTATTTCTTTCCCCCTTCTTCGATACCCTGAATCATACAGACTGGCCCTTTATCCCCATCTCCCTGCCGTACCAGAGATACCATCTCAGCAGGCTAATGTCCCGTCCCCCAGCAATATCAGACCAGACTGACAGCACAGTTGGTCCTTCCCCCAACCTCCCTGCCGTACTAAATTATCCCTTATTGACCAAAAAACCTCAGCCTCTGGTGCTAGGGTCAGCAACTTCCAGGAACATTTTTTATTTCTGACAACCTACTTTACACCCTGCTCTCCTCTCCCAGCCTCAAGGCTGGGACCCTGAGACTGAGTCACAAAAGAGCAGTGAGGAGGAGGAAGACAAGCTCACTTTTTGCATTAAGTTTTTCAGAGATTTGATCAGGGTGGACAAGACTGACATTTTGGCACCTAAGTCCACTTAAGTGTTTAATAGGTGGAGTAGAATCTGACCCTTGTTTTCCTTATCATAGTGAAGCACAGGTGACAGAAATAAAAGAATCAGGCATACAAGGCACTTCAAGGGTCCCAAGTGGGGTTTTGTCAGGATCTGAGTTTCGGTCTTGATGCCTACGTTCCTTCTCAGACCTACTCTAGGCTCTTAAACCCCTAGTAGGTTTTTTCAAAAACATGTAATCTGCTGAGTCCTATTGCTTTCAGCGAGAGATGTGAAAGTCCCACTTGGGTACCCCTGTGAATGTGACCACATAGAGCAGTGGTTCTCAGCTTTTTTGGATTCAGTGCACCTCTGGCTAGACTCAAGGCTCCCTTGCATAGATGTGAAGCATCCCAGGGAAAGTGCTACATCTTAGTTCTCACTTTTTTTTTTGCCTACAGAAAAATAAGAGTGTTTTTTTTTTTTCCTGTTGCAAAGAGCTCAGCCAGAGCACAACGATGGATTTGTAGTTGTAATCTCTGGGTTTATCTCATGAATCATGTTGTGTGATACCCTCCGACAACCTGGGGTGCCATAAGATCATTTCAAAGGTGTCTTGGCTGTGTTTATTGGCGCGCACTCAGTGCTTCTCTAAAGCAACTGCATTGTCTCTTTTCTGGCATTTATAGTGGGAGGCAGTGGGTGGATTGTTCTTCACAGGGGTTCTCCTAGGTTTGGTCTTGCAGTGATGTAGGCATGTTTTAAGTGACTTGTTTAACCTGCATAGTGAGTCTGTTTAGGGCCCTGCTCAGCTCCCCCTTTGCCACAGTCGTGGTTTAGTGCTATAAGTATTGAGTCATCTTTACTCTCCTCCTAGATGAATGACCCTCTGGGATGCACCAGGAGGGAGAATGGCACCATGGTGATGGTGACAAAATTCATTCTCTTGGGCCTTTCTAGCCGCTTGGAAGACCAGTTCATCCTCTTTGGATTCTTCACAGTCTTCTACCTGATGGCCCTGGTGGGAAACATACTTATCTTAGTGATGATCAGCGTGGACTCCAGGCTCCACACGCCCATGTATTTCTTCCTGGGCAATCTCTCAGTGGTGGACATAGGCTACACCACCTCCACGGTGCCCAAGATGCTGGTGAACTACCTGTCACAGGACAAGTCCATCTCACTTCCTGGCTGCCTCGCTCAGATGTACGTCTTCATTTCCTTTGGGGGGATTGAGTGCCTGCTGCTGGGGGTCATGGCGTATGATCGCTATGCTGCCATCTGCCACCCACTGCGCTATGGTGTTCTGATGAGCCAAAGGGCATGCTCTTGTCTGGCTGCAGCTGCCTGGGCCATGGGCTTGGCCAATGCGGCCGTGCACTTGGGTCTGATGCTCCGCTTGTCCTTCTGTCACGACAACATCATCCACCACTTTTTCTGTGACATCCCCCCACTTTTCCAGCTCTCCTGCTCTGACACGCAGATCAATCAAATTGTCACTTTTGCTGTGGGAGGTGCTGTCATCATGGGCTCCTTCTTGGTGACTCTTGTGTCCTACATCTACATTGTTCTGGCCATCCTCAGGATCCGCACCAAGGAAGGACGTCTCAAGGCCTTTTCCACCTGCACCTCCCACCTGGCTGTGGTCAATATTTATTTTGGCACCATCATCTTCACCTACATCCGCCCCAATTCCAGCTACTCCCAAGAGCAGGATCGGGTTCTGCCTGTGCTCTATGGCATCGTCACCCCCATGTTAAATCCTATTATCTATAGCCTGAGAAACAAGGAGGTGAAGGGGGCTCTCCAGAAAGCCTTAGGTAGGAGCTAGAAAAGTCTAGTCTCCTAGATAGTAGTGCCCTGGATTCGGAGCCAGGATTCCTGGATGTTTAGGAGAAGAATAAGGCTGAGTGAGTGAGAACAGGTTGGGGCTGGTAGCTAGGACTCTTGATATCTAGTCCCAGCTCTAGGGGAAGATAGTTAGAGCAGGGGATTGTGCATCAGGAGTCCTAAGATCCCTACCTAATGTAGGAGGTGCGTGCATGTGCGATGCAGTGTTCCAGGCATGAGAGTTTCAGTAACTAAAGCTAAGACATTTTCTGGCTTTCGCTGAACTCTGTTCTGTTTTAAACCATATTAGGGCTAATGTTTTTGGATTTGGAGCAAAATTTGTAAGGGTTTTTCCCCCACCCAATTTCTGAAAACAAACCAAAAAATCTGATTCTAGTTTTTTGACAAATAGTAACCCTTTCTTGAGAAGTAATTTTTCCCACTAGAAGGAGAGAATCAGATGCCCATAATTTGGGTGCACATTGTTTCCCATTTGTGCCTCAGTTGTTAGTCTGTACATCTGGGAAACCCTAATTCAGTGCCAGTGGGAAAACCCCCGCAATTATTTTTTATAATATTTTCCCTACTGTCGCAGAGCTCTCAGGTGCACTGCAAGGGACAGCAGAAACGACTCGGGAGAGACCCCTAGTGGCGGGAAGGGGAAAGCTCAGCTGCCAGTCACCAGGACTGCGGCAACCAGGGAAAAGGGAAGGAGCTTAGCCCTTCTTAAGCCCAGGCAGGAGGCCAGGAGGGCAGTTTCCCTCCAGTGGCTGAGCGAGGAGGAACTCTGCCAGCACAAAGGGGAGAACTCTGACGGTGGGAACATCCCCTGGTCCCTGATGGGAGCTGGTGCGCTCACTGTCTCTGGTAGGGATGGATTCTTATTTTTGACCAGGATGGTCTAGCTTTTATGTTGTAGCCTGGGGGCTTTGTATTCTTGTGTTTATTGTTTTGATTGGAGGACCAGGAGAGGCTATTAGGGGTTGGAGGAGGCCTCATAGGGACTCCACAGTAGAGTGGGGGGTTCCTGGAGCCAGAGAGGGCACAGCATTGTTTGGGGTGCGTTGGCCCCAGCCCGGAGTTAGGGGGCAGGGAGAAGCCCCGACTGAAGGGGGCAGCGAGGAGCCCAATTAAAAGGGGCAATGAGGAGCCCAGAGCTGGCACAGGCAAGAAGCCCCAAAACAGGCAGTGCGGGACAGGCTAGAGGGTGCCGGTAGGGGAGCGGGCTGTGAGATGAGCTAGAGAGCATCCATGTGGCGCAGAGAGTAGGACAGACCTGAACAACACCAGATACATGTGCGAGGCTTGGGCTGCAGTGTAAGGGGAGGAAAGGAGCCGCAGGTAGTGCCTCAGGCACTGAGACAGAAAATAGGCAGCCTCCCGTTTGATTAAGATCTTCCAATCAAGTGAATAACAACAAGGCATGGCAGGCGAGAAGGCAGGTGGTTGGCCCTTGATCAGTGTTGCAGGACCGCTAATAGACAGCCCCGAGGAGGCACAGCTGTCACACCTACAAAAAAGAAGAATCTGTTGGGAAGTTGCCAGTCCATAGCCTGCCTTCAGCAGCAACAACAACAACAACAACAAAATCTGGAAAAAGGAAAGAACAACAATCCAGGATTTTTTTAATTATTTTAAATTTTCCAGTGTTGGTCCTGGCCCTGGCCTTATGTCCCCAGAAAGGCAGAAGCAATCCTGCCACAGTCTCTCCATTGTATTCAATGGCTATGAGATACATGGTTCATCAACACCATTGGGAGAAAGAGCATCCATAGTATCCTCTCTGCCAGGATGTCTTTTTTACTGATTCACCCTCACCCTAGCTTGCTTGCTTTCTGACCCCACATATTCTTTCTGCTTGCTGTCTAAGCGTATATGCAAGTATTGCGTTTGAACTGGTGGAATTGCAGTTTTCCCAGTTGAAATGCCATGTGAAGCACCATTCACTGGGATTCAAATGCTTACAAAAATGGCTGATGCCAAACCCATAACCCCAATCAGTTGGGCACATTGGGATGTGCTTTGGCATCCCAGTGTGCTCTGCTCCCACCCTCTCCTTCTCTCCAGGGAAATGCTTTTTGACTCAGACTACACTGTACTGGCGCAGCCCAAATGATAGAAACCACCTTCCTGATAGCTGTGCTGGCCCATAGGGAAACTGCCCTCCTGCCTCCAGAGTCTGTAGCCCATAGCCCCCATTTGCTTGTGAAAAAAGCTTCTACAACTGAGACTATAACATGTGACCCCCCAACATTGGTGTATAATAGGGAACCCTTACCCTTGTTACTAGGAAAGGAGAGTGTAGTTGGGGCAGAGGGCAGAAAACTTGACCGCAATGGGCAGTAGGTGTAAGCCACCCATACTAATTGAGCCACTGGCCACAGAAGGCCAGGCTGCTGAGGAGGGAATTGGCAGCACCTGGGCCCTTGGAGCACAAAAATGGATCAGAAGGCTGGGCTTGGGGGCATATAAGCCCAGCCTCTGGACATGGAGAGGACAGTGTGACCCTGCAGGTAGGTGAGGTACTTGGGGGATGGGACTGGGGAAACAAGCCTGTCCTAGGTAGGAGGACTAGAGGATACAGGGACCCAAGGCAGGTTGGAACTATTTGAGTTGGTATTTTATGCTCATGAAGACTTGGGTAGTGGGGAAGGTTTGGAGGCCATGTACCAGGGGTGCTTCTCAAGATGAAGCCTTCTCTGGGCAGGGATGTAAAGGGGTGAAGCCTGGGAGCCAATGGGCTGAAAGCTTGCCCAGAAAAAAGGGGGCCAAGGCTGGGGCTGCTGAAACCCAAGCAAGTGTTTTGAGGCTTGAGGGGGACCGCCCCAAAGGGGAAGCACATTAGGGAAGCACAAAGCCCCTGGGGCTGTGTTTGGATAGAGAAGCCCAGGGATAATGCCAAAAGTTACTCCCTGCCTCCAGGGGCCACCTCCCCAGTATATTAGTAATAACAAAGGTGTGGCAGGTGAGACACTGGCGGTGAGGTGGGGCCAGGGAGTGTGGTAGGCAGATATGACCCAACGGGGCATCAGGACCTGGGGTAGACCCACAGGTCTGCTATGTGGTGCATCTTGTATTGCAGGTGATCTGCAGAACATGCAGACAATTCTTTGAAAATATTGTACAAGTGTCAACTGGTTGTATTTCACATGGCTTAAAGTAACCAATTGAACTTCAACTGGTTGATATAAATTACTTGTACACACCCTAAAGGGACAGTTTGGTCAAGAGGGGTGGAAGGCATGCTCAGCAGTTCCTGGTTTATGGGTGTTCCAGTGTGAGCAAACTTCCCCACTTGCAAGCAATATCAACTATAACAGGGTTTATAGAATTGGGAAAGGGAGATGGGATGACAAACAGATTTAAGAACCCCATAATAACAGTATCTACCTCAACCCACTGTTAACAGCTCCAGCTCAGTCAATAGGTTTAGAGTTCTTGCCTAGTCCCACAGATATTCAGTAGAGTTAATATAGCGTTAGCCCAAGATTTCCCTTGCCTCGTTGCTCCTGGGGAGCACTGCTTCTTGCTGCTGTTCTTTTAGATGCAATCTCAGCTTTTTCAGGATCCGGTAGATACAAAATTCTACTTGCTAGTATGCTAAGGAGTTCCCCTTTTTAGGACCAAGTGAGTAACAGGCTCAGACTGAACCTACTAAAGGAACTTGTGTTTCACTAGCACATATCCCTTTATGGTTGGATAGTGAGATGTGATACCATCCCCCTAAGAGGAGATCGCCAACCTGACGCCTCTTCTCCGTCATCTCTTGGGAATCCTGAGCTGGGTGTCCCTTCACCTTAGACTTCCACACAAGCCATGGTGAGCACCAACCGTTGGCTACATTTGCTCAACTTTCTCCTGCAGCATCAGTCGCCTTATGAACTTTCCGATTTTAGAAGGCAGGGCCAGTGCACACAAACCTGACTTCTCTTGCCTCTTAAAAGCAGGTAAAACATGTTATCACAGTCAAAACAAGCACAAAGGAGTTTTTCATCCCTTGCCCATATCTACAACTAGATGATATGCAGATAAGAGAAAAATTTCCCCGTAATCTGGCCTTGCATACTAAAGGTGGTAGGCAAATAAGCATCACAGAAATATTGTCACACATGTACAATAGCAACAGGATCATAATTGTATTGAGTTTTCACTTGAGACACAGAAATAAATGCTGTACAAATATACAGTTGAGCTTATTTCGGGAATCAGTCATTGGGTAAGTTTTTCTGACTGGTATAATAGTTCAGGATGGGATATGTTGATTGAAACTTCTGACCTTAAAAATCTATCAGCTTGATTCCTGTCTACTGTAAATTAGCAACTATCAATTCACCTTTGTGGAATAATAGTTTTTAATTGTTGTAGAACTAGCCTATCAGCTTCTTGGGATCTGGTTGTTGTTCTGGGGTACTTGGGGGTTGGGTGGGTTCCCACAGCCATCCTCCTTTCACTCTGAGAGCATACTAACCCAAGCAGCCTGAACACCAAGAGGCAGCTGCCTGCAAGCAGCCTCCTGGAGCTCAGGTGCAATGTAGAAAGAATGACTTGAATGCATATTCAGTGGTGAAAACACAGATAGGTTCATTAGAAAACTAAACAAAGAAAGGAAAAGAAGGGGGCCGAGGGATCAAAGAAAACCAAAACTGAGACATCTGCGTGTGTGTGCAAACACACATACATGCAAAGGCAGATGCACACACACACTCACATAGCCACAGGCTCCCTGGTTCTCTTCTGCCATGACTTCCCAAGTAAACTTCCTCTTTGTTCACTGCCCCTCCGGCTGATCGCCGAGGAATGACTCATGGACCCTAATCCTATCCCCCTTCATCCCAATGTTTTCTCATCCCCTGTCCATTCAGATTTCATTTCCCATGGCCCAATATCCATTTCTTCCATACAGGATGCATCTACATGTGTGCAGGAGGGCGATCCAGGCTGACCTGGACAGGCTCAGCAAATGGGCGGATGAGAACATGATGGTGTTTAACACTGAAAAATGCAAGGTTCTCCACCTGGGGAGGAAAAACCTGCAGCATCATTATAGGCTCAGCAGTGCTACACTGGCTAGCGCTATGGAAGAAAGAGACTTGGGGGGTCACGGTTGACCACAAGATGAACATGAGCTTGCAATGCGATGCTGCAGCTAGTAGAGTGACCAAAACACTGACTTGCGTCCATAGATGCTTCTCAAGCAAATCCCGGGACGTCATTCTCCCCTTGTACTCGGCCTTGGTGAGGCCGCAGCTGGAGTACTGCGTCCAGTTTTGGGCTCCACAATTCAAAAAGGATGTGGAGAAGCTTGAGAGAGTCCAGAGGAGAGCCACGCGCATTATCAGAGGTCAGGAAAACAGACCTTACGACGACAGGCTGAGAGCCATGGGGCTCTTTAGTCTGGAAAAGCGCAGGCTCAGGGGTGATCTGATGGCCACCTGTAAGTTTATCAGGGGTGACCACCAGGATCTGGGGGAACGTTTGTTCACCAGAGTGCCCCAAGGGATGATGAGGGCGAATGGTTATAAACTCCTGCAAGACCGTTTCAGGCTGGACATAAAGAGGAATTGCTTTACTGTCCGAGCCCCCAAGGTCTGGAATAGCCTGCCACCAGAGGTGGTTCAAGCACCTACTTTGAACACCTTCAAGAGAAATTCGGATGCTTATCTTGCTGGGATCCTATGACCCCAGCGGACTTCCTGTCCCTCAGGCAGGGGCTGGACTCGATGATCTTTCGAGGTCCCTTCCAGCCCTAATGTCTATGAAATCCATGCAATTACCCACAGGTCCTTCATCAATGATACT
This sequence comes from Crocodylus siamensis, assembly GCF_052110815.1. Lineage (NCBI taxonomy): Eukaryota > Metazoa > Chordata > Crocodylia > Crocodylidae > Crocodylus > Crocodylus siamensis. The sequence goes on from NC_143400.1 coordinate 25,815,822, forward strand.
TCCAAATCAGTGTTATCCCCTTCTGTTTTCCATCCCTTGCTGTAACACCTTGCATTTGGTTTAACTAAACCCAAGTTTTGCACTCAATGCAGGGGGTCACTGGATGAAATTCTCTGGCCTGAGCTATCCAGGATGTCAAGCTGGATGATCTGACAAACCTTCTGGCCTCAGCACCTATGTCTCTGACTGGAGGCCATGGTAGAAGTACTATGGTCCATTCAGTTTACCCACTGACCTAGCATCATAGGTTGACCAATAAATGGCTGATGAAGCCACCCCTTCTTTCCACATTAGAACTGGTGTTTATGGTCCCCTGGCTCAGACACGCAGCTTCCCTTTGCTTGGGAGTCTGCATCATGTATTCTCTAGTGTGACCGCTTTTGCTTTGTGGTTTTGCGCCACAGCAGAGGTATCCCAGGGTCTTCTGCTCAACATGGGCAGCCTGGGCTGAAGACACACAGACGAGTTGTTATGATGCCATCCAGTAAACGGCAGTAGTGCATACTTCCCCTCTGCTGAGGCTGCTTGTTGGCACTCCACGGGGATGTTTCATTGGCTGTCAGCAGTAGTCTGTGACACATGGCTGAACAATTCTGAATTCAGACAATGGAGGGGAGAGGAGTAGTAGACAGACACATGCACATACATACACTGAGTCAGGTTCATTCCTGCCAGTAGGAACAGATGGACAGGCACACACATACATACACACAAAGAGCAAGCCTTGCCCCTGCCACCTGGGGACAGCAGGGACAGACACACACATACACATTCAGTTTCCAAGAATGATCTTGAAAACCAAGGTTTCTTTTGGAAATGCTGCTATAGTGGTTCATAGGCTACTCTGTCAAGCCCTCAGTCTCCTGTTCTCCTCTCCTTGCTGGCTCTCTGGTCTGGTTGTATCTCTGTAGTCTTCCACTTTGGTGCAGAGGGAGAATTTCATAGTGAGAGTCCGTGGAGAAGACTGGGAAATCAGGTGATAAAAGAATAAACTCTATAAAGCATTATTATCAAAACAAAAATTATAAAATGTTTTCTTTTTGTTCAAAATATCCTTTTTAGGGGGTCTGGAGTTTATATAGGTATGTCCACAAGCAGAGTCAATAAATAAATAAACATATGCAGCAGCAACAACAACAAAAAATCCAAAAATATCTATGTTCCACAAAAACTTTATAGCAGTCTAATAATGAACAGGGGCACCTTTGACACTGTTCAGGAGATGTTACTGATGTGAAAGTCACTCCTTACACATTTGTTGCTCTGATCCTGACCACTACCTTTGTTCTTCCTTCACTGGCCTTGCACAATGCATGGAGGAGAAAAATGTCCAACAGAACCACAAGGACAGGATTCCTGCTCCTGGGGTTCTCAGATACTCAGGAGCTCCAGTTCTTACACATTATCATTTTTCCAGCAGCATACCTGGCAGCCCTTATGGTGAATTTCCTCATTATCACAGCTTTAGCCCTCAGCCACCACCTGCATTCCACAATGCACTTCTTTTTGATAAACGTATTCATCCTAGACCTCGGCTCCCTCTCAGTGACCGTGCCCAAATCCATATCAAATTCCCTATTGAGCACTAGGTCAATTCCCTATTCTGGATGAATTGCACAAGTTTTTTGTCTCCTCTACTTGTTGGGAGCTGATTTGTGCCTTTTACTTTTATGCATATGACCAATACGTTGCCATCTGCAAGCCTGCATTGTGGGATAATAATGAACAGGAGAGCTTGCATCCAGATAGCTGCCTGTGCTTGGGCTGCTGGGGTCATCAACTCTGCACTGCACACGGGGAACAACTTTAGTCTACCCGTCTGCCACTCAAATATCATCAACCAGTTCTTCTGTGAAGTGCCCCAGCTGCTCAAGCTCTCTTGCTCTGACACATACTGAAGGCAAGAGTTCCCAGCTCTCTGTGATATGTTTTTAACTCTAGGCTGTTTTGTTTTCATCCTTGTGTCGTATGTTCAGATCTTCACCACAGTGTGGAGAATCCCCCTGAGCAGGGCCATTAGAAAGCCTTCTCCACCTGCATTCCTCACCTGATCGTGGTCTCCCTGTTTCTTTCCATTGGTGGCATTGCCTACATGAAGCCCATCTCTGACTCCCCGTCCCCTCTGGATCTCCTGGCAGCTGTTCTGTATTCTATGGTGCCTCCATTGATGAATCCGGTCATCTACAGCATGAGGAACAAGGAGATCCAAGCTGCCTTGAGAAAATTGCTCCAAAGGCAGATCCTCTCCAAAAACAATATGTCCATCTTTCTCTGATGACTTTCCTCTACTCATATGTTTCTTTTATAATTAAATAATTAAACTATTGTTTTCATACTATAGTGTGCAACCTATTTACAAACAATGAAGGTGGCGGGATAATTCTGTAGCTGTCTGTAAGGACAATGACACTTTACTTTCCTACTTTAATGGTGTTAACACAAAATGACCGAAGTCATGTTTCATGCGTCAATTTTACTGTCTTTGTGCCACCTAGAATCAATCCCATCAACTGCAAGATGCTGAAGAATTGAAGACATTCATTTATTAATTGGACTAATCAATTATTTGGATGAATATATAGGCAAATATTCAGATTCTGTGAAGCTTGGAGGAACTGCAGACATTTTAGAGTGTAGGAATAGAATTTGGACGGATGTGGATAGACTGGGAAGCTGGGCTAGAAATAACAGAATGAAGTCCAAAGAAACAACTGCAGGTTGCTGCACCTAGCGAAGAATAATCAAAAGCACAAATACAAGTTGGGTTATAAATGCCTGGGTGGTATCATTGTTGAAAAAGATATTGGGGATCTGGTGGATCACAGACTCAACATGAGTCAGTAATTTGATGCATCTACAAAAACATGAATCTGGTTTGGGCTGCAGCCACAGGAGTATTAGATATAAAACACGAAGGTGATAGTACCATTCTAGATGACACTGGTTAGGCTTCATCTAGACTACTATGTAACGTTCTGGGCTCCATATTTTAAGAAACAATTTTAACAAAGTAGGGAAGTTCAGAGATAGGTGACATGAACGATAATGGGCTGGAATGCAAGCCATGCAAGGAGAGGTTTAGCAAACTAGACATATTTAGCTTGAAGAAAAGGCAACTAAGGGGGCATATCACAGCCATCTTGTAATATCAGAAATACTGACATGCAACAGTGGGTGAAAAACAACAGTTCTCCATTGCTGCATAGGGAAGGATGTCAAGCTTCAGATTAAAACAAGTAATTTTAGATTAGATTTGAGGAAAAAAGCACCCTTGTTTTCAGAATAGTGAGGATGTGGAATAGATTGCCCAGGGAAGTTGTTGAACCTTCAACTGGAGGTTTTCAAGAAGAGGTTGGATGGACATTGGTCAGGGATAATTTAGGTGCAACATTCCTGCATTTGTGCGGGCGTTGGACCACATGACTTTTTAGGCCCCTTCTAACCCTGTGATTCTATTTTTATTATTTACATCACTAATATGTAGTGGATTAAAACAATGGACTGCAAGAGAATAGACAGTGAGACGGTAGTATTATTGGATGTCTTCTTACACGACCTCATTTTTTTTCCTTTGGTAGGGCAGACAGACAGATGGGTACTAGTTCTCATGATATTTCATGCATGTGTGAAGTGTTTGAATTTAAGATGACATTAATAAGGTTTTAACAAATTATCTAATTTTACTGAAACAGCACTTTCCAAAGAGAAGTGCTTGGGGTTCCAGTTGGAGCCTGATCACATTAAACTTAGTAGAATGATCCCATATCTTAACTACTGCAACTAGGTCTTGAATCCACCCAGGTCTTATCTAAACCTGTGTATGGCACAGGGCTCCCTTATTCCATCGTAGAACATGCTTTCTTGCCCACGTCTGCTGGAGTGCTCCTTCAACTTCTTTTTCCTGAAGGCTGTGAATGAAAGGGTAATTTGCTTGAGTTTTTCCTCCTACCTTCATACCCTTGATCCTATTTTCTATCATCTTTAGGTCTGGTACTTCTTTTCTGCCCAGAGCCCAACGCTGGTGACTAGAGCACTGAAGGTATCAGGCATAGGGATGAAGTGTTCTGATAAGTGGTGCTGGGTAGAATCTAGATGGAATGAGGGGGTTACATGCTGAGAACTGAGTTGACAATAGTGGGGATTACCCAAATGTATGTTGCTGAGGAGCTGCTAAGTGGCTAAATGTGCATTGAAGTTGAAGGTGTGGGAGCTGGTTTGAATGGTGATGGAAGGAGCTAGAGAGGGACTGCTGGCAAGAGTAGGTGCTGTCTTATGGCTAGGCATACACAACAAATGACTGAAGACTTCTGTGGTGCGTCTACATGAGATGCTTTATTGCGTTGTGACAGGGAGTTGCCTGGACCACCAGTCAATCCCCTAGTTAGGGTCAACACTCCTCTGTCCTTTAGTTTCTGTCCTGCCACAACTTTGTTGGTATTATTATGAACAGGAGGAAATGCAGCCCATAATAGATCTTTTCTAGCTTGTTTTTGAGACTGGTTCTTTCCCAGGGCTCCTCCTTCCCCTACACTCCGGACTGACACACACCCGAGATGTTTTGCAAATTATGGACCTTGTGACTTCCGCTTTCAACTTCCTTGTCACCTTTGGCTTGGGAATTCTTCTCAATTTATATTAGACACAGATCATTTACCCATAAGTAGAAACTTGAACAAAACTGAAGGTCAAACTCTAGTCCTCTATAGAGACTTTCTTGGTGACTACCACATCACAATTCAGATTCAGGCTTGGCAGGACTTTTCTCGCAGTCCAGGCCTGACTCATGATGAGACTTCAACTCACTTGAAAGGACTGTTGCTCTTAATAAATTATTACCCTAGATGTTCAACCGGGCTCTAGGGCTCACAGGTTTCTGCACCTAAGTCTGTGCCTATGACTTATGTACTGCAGAAAATTAAACTAGAGCACAGCTATTCCATTCTACTAAAATCTATACAGCTAAGACTGTTTACATTTGGGCCTTTGCTTCTGAGCTGTGCAGGACTCCAAGGAATGAGTCCCACGAGCCTTTAGAAGAAAATATCTAAAAAATTGCCTCTTTGCTTCAGTCCTTTTATACAAGGCATGGTTGAGCTCAGCTGCACATTCAGAAATGTGGTTGGATTTACTTCTATCAGTCCAGGGAGCAGAGGAAAACCTCTGAGTTATCTGTGATTTTGGGGATCTAGACTAGTGGTTGGTGCAAAGGAGATTTGACAGATGAACTGGACATAAGCAAAGAATCTTGGTAGGGGAAATTTGAATGACACAAGGTGAGGAAACTTCCACAATTAACTTTAGTAAGTTTGCTGAATCAATTAAAGATCTTGCCTTAGTAAGCTGCAGAGGAGATCTAGGGATATAAAAGTTGAAAGCTGGTTCCAAAAATGATACTCAATATTATGTGTAGTAAATTCTAAGGCGTGAGACTGAGTGAAGAAATTTTCAGTGTTTTTACTATTAAGTCAGATAAAGTTCTACAGCATATTTGGAGGAAGGGTGAGGAATGAGACCTTCTGGGAGCTCATCTTTTTATATAGTATTTTTGACTTCACAAATTACATTTGGTTCTGTTAGCAGAAAGTTTCCAGATGAGATCAATTGAAAGCCATACACTTTCAGATAAGAAAATATCGACCCAGCCACAACTCAGGGGTTTTTGATTTTTGAGTTTCTTAATGGAATATTAAAATGCTTTATGTCAGGTCTTTTCAGAGACAAATAATTCATTACGTTCCAAATTTCCATGAGGAAAAAATAATGGGGAAGTCTACATTCTTAGCATGCAATTTAGAGGCATTATTGATGGGACTATCAAAGCCACTGAGTTTGTTACTCTCCTCCTTACCATTGCCCTTGTTCTATTATAGCCAGGATTTGCACGGTGCCCTGGGAAGAAAGATGCCCAACTGGACGGTTGTAAGCGAGTTCCTCCTCCTGGGCTTCTCTGACACTCGGGAGCTGCAGATCTTACACTTTGTCATCTTTCTCACAGCATACCTGGCAGCCTTAGGGGTGAACCTACTTGTTATCACTGTTGTAGCTATGGACCACCACCTCCACAGCCCTATGTACTACTTCTTGGTGAATTTGTCCTTCATTGACCTTGGATCCATCTCTGTCAATGTCCCCAAGTCCATGGCCAATTCTCTCTTAAACAGCAGAACAATTTCCTATTTTGGATGTGTTGCCCAGATCTTTCTTTTCCCACTTTTTTGTGCAGCTGATTTTGCTTTCCTCACTATTATGGCATATGACCGGCATATTGCCATCTGCAAACCACTGCATTATGAGATAATAATGAACAAGAAAGCTTGTACTCAGATGGCTGCCAGTGCATGGGTCAGTGCTATTCTCTATTCTGTGTTGCACAGTTGGAGCATATTCAGCAAACCCTTCTGCTATTCCAAAGTGATCAACCAGTTTTTCTGTGAAATCCCCCAGCTCCTCAAGCTGCTCTGCTCTGATGCATACATTAGAGAACTGGGGCTTCTTGTATTTCGTATGTGTTTAGCTTCAAGCTGCTTTGCTTTCATAGCTGCGTCATATGTTCAGATCTTACCTACAGTGCTGAGATTGCCCTCTGAAGAGAGTCGGAATAAAGCCTTCTCCACCTGCCTGCCTCACCTCGTTGTTGTCTCCTTGTTTGTGATCACTGGCACCTTTGCCCACATGAAACCCGTTTCGAATTCCCCCTCAGCCCTTGATCTGTTTGTGGCTATTTTGTATTCTGTGGTGCCTCCATTGATGAATCCATTCATTTATAGCATAAGGAACAAGGAGCTGAAAAGTTCTTTGAGGAAACTGCTCCATAGGAGGGTATTTGACCATAATAACAAATTCCTCTCCCTCTCATGACTGTTATTCAGTTATATTATTCGTTACAGCTATAATGAAGTGATAACAGTATTTTTTTTCCATAAAAATATAATGTGCAACCAATTTATTGAAAATCACATGTTAGTGTGGTAAAAATGTTATGGATCAGCAACCAAATTAATAGACCTTTTGTTTCTGCACTCTCCCTCTCTGGATGTCCATTTTGAAGTGACACATATCACTCATATTATTTAGGCACTGCCTACAATGTCTATGTCTATCTGTGTGTGTGTGTGTATCTATAAATATATATGTAACAGATGTCTGATTGGTATTAGGGTCTTCCTAATTTGAGAGATAAAAAATCTTGTTGAGGGAACAGTGAATTTCTTGTTGTCTTTTCTAGTTCCTTTCCCCCCATATCGTTTGGTTGATTTAATGGAGTAATGTTGTATGAAGCCAGAATGGATGATTACAATTAACAAAGGAATAGAGCATAGAACGCAGAATTTCACTGACTTATTTTTGGTTAGGACTTAACCTTTTCTTTCCGAAATCCCTAACCTTTATTTAAAGAGCTCAGGTCAGTTGCTTTTGGGGGGAGGAGCTGAAGAGTAGCACTATGGTTTAAATTGTTTTGTACTGAGATTCTCAATAAGTCAACTCTTTGGGGTTTTCTAAGAGACCAATATGCTTGTGTATCCACTAGTGAAGGAATGAAAAATAAGTGTCTGGACAGCACTGTTTGGACAGTGGACATACGATGTTTGGACAGCACTGTTCCTTGCTTTCTGATTTTTTTTTTTTGGTGGGTCTTTGCTGCGTTCCTAAAAACATGTTACTGTGGACCTAAAGCCATATGTGTATGTTGTTGATCATGTATGTATGTTGTTGACCGCATGTTAAATTGGAATCAATAAAGATCTGAATGCTGCGTCACCTTTGTTATTGGAGAAAAGCTGTTTGTCTTTAGGGAATACTGCAAATGTTCTCTCTTCCAATCTCTCTCTAAATAAGAATGAATGAATTAGGATTTCACCATTTATTTCAAAGGGTTCAGAATTTGGGCAATGTGCTTTTTCTTGCAGGGGTATGGTACTGCTTTTCTTTACTGCTGGGAAAGATGGTTAGGGTTCTCACTAAATCTAGTTTTTCCTGTAACTTCGGGACGTACTGTACCACCTTCTGGGCCTTTGCCACCTGGACCTGAAAAGTTTCTTGTAAGAGAGCTAATATTCCTGTGGTTGCCAGCCACACAGGAGAGCTGGCTATACTTTAAAGAAGCCTTACTGAGAGTGCAGGAACAAACCATCCTAGCAAGTGTGGCAGAAGACCAGCTTGGTTTAGCAGGGAACTCTTCAGTAAACTAAATCACGAAAAGGCAACTCATATTCTTCCCTAGTTATTTGTCCAAGTTTCCACTTCCTATAAGAGCATTGCTCAGGCATGCAAGGATGGATTCAGGAAGGTCAACGCGCAACTGGAGTTGCAGCTAGCAAGGGACGTGAAGGGTAACAAGAAGGGTTTCTACATGAATGTCGGTAGCAAGACAAGGGTCAGGAAAAGTGTGGGCTCCTTACTGAATGGGGAAGGCAATCTATTGACAGAGGATGTAGAAAAGGCTGCAGTACTCAATGCCTTTTTTGCCTCAGTCTTCACAGGCAAGGCCAGCTTCCAGACTACTGCACTGGGTGACACAATTTGGAGAGGAGGTGAGCAGCCAACAGTGGCAAAAGAACAGGGTAGAAACTATTTAGAAAAGCTGGACATATGTAAGTTCATGGGGTCGGATGGGATGCCCCCGAGGGTGCTGAGGAAGTTGGTTGATGTATTTGCAGAGCCGCTGGTCATCATCTTTGAAAACTTATGGTGATTATGAGAGGTCCCAGATGTTTGGAAAAGGGCAAACATGGTACCCATATTTAAGAAAAGGAAAAATGAGGATCCAGGGAACTATAGACCAGTTAGCTTCACCTCAGTCCCTGGAAAAATCATGGAGCAGATCTTCAAGGAATCCATTTCTAAGCACTTGGAGGAGAATAGGGTGATCAGCAGGGATTAACCGGGGGCAAGTCATGCCGGACCAACCTGATAACCTTCTATGATGAGATGACTGGTTCTGTGGATGTGGGGAGAGCAGTGAACGTGGTATACCTTGACATTAGCAAGGCTTTTGATATGGTCTTCCATAAGTTACTTGCAGGCAAGCTAAGGAAGTATGGGTTGGATGAATGGACTGCAAGGTGGATAGAAAACTGGCTGGACCATTGGTATGGCCGTACTGAATTATGGCGAAAGTGGGCTGCGCTGCAGCTCATCTAGCAGGTTTCCCCACACGCCTCCACATTGCTAGTTGCTGCTGACTGGCTACTGACTGTTATAATTAACTAATGAAACTATGGTTTTAACATTATAGCGTGCAACCTACTTATAAAACATGAAGGTGGTGGGATAAATTCTGTACCGTTGGTCCACTACAGTTTTCCATAGGATTGGTGAAAATTGCTGCCTAGCCAGTCAGTCCCCAGCCTGTACCAGTGCATGGGATTGTGCTGTCCTAAGTGCACTATCCACAAGTCTCTTTCTCTTCCCTTAGTTCCTTGCATGCTTGTTTCCAAACATCGCCCCATCCCATTCTCCACTAGCCCAAATTAAGCCCTGGACACTGCTCCATTACTTTTCAGTTCTTCTCCCTCTTCCTTGCTCTGTTGCTGTGTTTTGGATATTATTTACAGGGCTGCCTCCGCACAGGGTCTCTGAGCACACAGCTAACCTGGGGATTTGCTGCATAAGTTCAGCGTGGTATACGTTCACAATATTATGTTTGGAGTAAAATTCCAGGGATGTGAATTTTGTCTGCATTTGCGGAAAATGCTGAAAACTCAGAATTTCCTGTGTGATTGCAATTCCAGCACATGCTCAAGTCTCCTCTGCATCATAAAGGGATGAAATTCAGAAAGACACAAAGCCACAGATGATAGGTCTCCAGTCAACTAATGACTGTTCATTATGAACATCCCCAAGAACAGCATCTGCAGGTGCTCTACGTATCCCTTGCCCTCAGCACTGGAGGTCCCAGGATGATTTTGGAAAACAGGCCCATTGTATTTCATTAAACTACAGCATTGACAAGTCCAAGATATGCACAGGGCTTTCCCACTTGCTTGTGAAATGGCCATGACAGGCAACCCATCCCAGGCAGGTTTTGAGAGGGATATATAACCCCCTTGTCTGCTTTACAAAGACAGTCAGTAACAACCCCCTTGAGATCAGGGTCCCCCAGACATGCATGAAGTTGTTGGGTCCCCTACGTCTTACCCCTCCAGACAGAGCAACTCTGGTTTGGGAAGGAAAGCCAGATTACTGCTCCAAATAGATCTTGGGATCTACACACCATGGTGTCCCGCATCTATCGCTGGACATTTGTAGAGTCAGTAAGAACAAAATTAGCAGTCACATGCATAAATTTGATATTTTGGGGAAGTGTCCACGTAATTCTTGTGTATAGGGAAATTCTGTAACAACAATCGGCTGGAGTTCTTTAATGATGTTAATTAGCATATGGACAAGGGGGATCTAGTTGATCCAATTCAATCCAATATTAAGAGCTTTTGACAAGGTCCCTCATCAAAATATCATTTTAAAAAATGACCTTTTTGTGAGGGACCATTGGAGTGGACAGAAGGTCCTTTTATGGATCAAAACATAAAATTGAAAGATGAGAAACAAAGAGTAGAGCTAAATGGCCATTTTCAGGTTGGAAGAAGGACAACAGCAGAGTCCCCTGGGGCTTTGTGCTAGGGACCGTTTTGGTCGACATTTTTATAAATGATCTGAGAGAGGGAGTGCACAGTGAATTCTCAGTGTTCCCAGAAGATACTAAAATATCCCAGTGGTCCAACCCAAAGCTAATGGTGAGGAGTTGTGAAAAGATCTCACCAAATTAAGACCCCTACTCAATCCAATGAGTGCTGTCCTCAATAGAGACTGCTGTTACTGGGCCTACGATTGTTTCTGTGGTTCTTGCATTCGCTTGTGTTTTAAAAAAACACATTTGCAGAATACTTCCTGCTAAAAAAAGCATATGGGATTTTTCATTTGAAAGCCAAGATTTTTTTTTGGAAATGCTGCTATGATGGCTCATAGGTTACTGTTTCAAGGCCTCAGGTTTCTGTTCTACTCTCTATGCTAGCTCTTGGGTCTGCTTATATCACTTGAATGTGCCAATTTGGTAAGAGGACATGGTTTCATCATGAGAGTCCTTGGAAGAGAATGGGAAATCAGTCAATAAAAGAACAAACCCTATACAGCATTAGAGAATCAATAAAAAATAATTATAACATGTTTTATTTTTTACCTGAAATGTTCTTTTTAGATGGCTTGGTGTTTATATAGGTATCACCACAAGAAAAGACTTTTACAGAAACTTACCTCCCCCAATTTGCTTTCCGTTGAAAACTGTACAGCAGTCTCACATGGCATCTTTGGTTTTTGTTCAGGAGATGTCACTGATGTGAGATTCACTCCTCTTACATTTGTTGCTATGATCCTAACTGCACAAGGCATGAGCTAGGCCATCGGTGCATGTTTCAGTGTGCAGGGCCGTAGAGCTGATGGGTCGCTGCGGCTGCACGAGGCAGTGCGGGTCCCCAACCCTGCACGAGGCAGGAGCTAGGCCATCAGTGCACGGGTCTGTGCACAGGGCTGTAGAATTGACAGGATGCCGCAGTTGCATCAGGCCATGTGGGTCCCAGTGCACAGGGTGGTGTATGGCTGGCTGAGAGAGGGCTGATATACCCTGATGGCTGAACAGCGACTGTATGGGCTGACCACCGTTGCAAGGGAGGCCCCTGGGAGTCATGAGTTACCTGGAAAAGGGATCCTCACAGGGGAGGAAGGGTCTTCTTATTGCAGGGGATCAAGGAGAAATCCCTGAGGAGTGGGAAAAATTTGCCCTTGGGCACAGAGGGGAGTCTAGGGCCCCTGTTTGTTAAGAATAGTGTCATAGTTATGGGTCCCTCCTAATTGAGCAGGTAATGATGGGAGAGAGTAATGATGTTTTATTAGGTAACAGGATCTTTCCATGGGTTGCCATTTCTTCTTTGCGCATTGCTGGTGTCTGGCTCCTTACACTGCTGGGATTCCTGTTGTAACCCTGTATTCTTATTGTTGTATTGTAAAGGACTGTAAGCTGTTTTTATATTTGAACTCCTTGTATGGGTTATTTGTATCTATGCACATATTTCATTTGGTGTAGCTTTATAGTGTATGCTTAATTATTGTCCCATCATTGCCAGATATTTCTGCTGTTGATCTGTAGACTCACCCATGCTTTATCATCAAGTGCTCCTTCATCCGCTGCTAGGAGGACCTCATCGAGGTGGCAAGGCTGCAGACTAATCGGAAGTTCATAGAGGGTTAGGCCTGTGTCTGTGTTCAAGGTTAAAAAAACAGAGGGTTATTGCCTGTGTAAACCTGTATTTACAAATAACACTTGTGTACATACAGACAGACAACAGATAGATAGATAGATAGATAGATAGATATAAGTAACTTTGTGGTTATACGTTTTATATCATGTTGCATCATTAAACCTGTAAATAGTTAAATATCACTGGGTGTCCTTGGTCTCTGAACAGCTCTGTAGGAAAAGGAGGTGAGCTGACCTGCAGCTAGGCAGCCACACTCCTCACAGTGTATGTGCATCCATTGAATCCCTTCAATTGGAGAGGGGGTACCTTCTGCATACCACCCCGGTTACAGAGATAATAATGAACAGGAGAGCTTGCATTCAGATGGCTGCCTGTGCTTGGGCTGCTGGGGTCATCTGCTCTGCACTGCACACTGGGAACACCTTTAGTCTACCCTTCTGCCACTCAAATACCATCAACCAGTTCTTCTGTGAAATACCCCAGCTGCTCAAGATCTCCTGCTCTGATACATATGGCAGAGGTGGCAACTCTTTCCTCATATGCGTTTTTAGCTTTAGGCTGTCTTGTTTTCATCCTTGTGTTATATGTTTGGATCTTCACCGCAGTGTGGAGAATCCCCTCGGAGCAGGGCCATCAGAAAGCCTTCTCCACCTGCATTCCTCACCTGACTGTGGTCACCCTGTTTCTTTCCGCTGCCGGCATTGCCTACACGAAGCCCATCTCTGACTCCCCGTCCCCTCTGGATCTCCTGGCAGCTGTTCTGTATTGTGTGGTGCCTCCATTGTTGAATCTGGTCATCTACAGCATGAGGAACAGGGAGATCCAAGCTGCCCTGAGGACACTGCTCCGAGGGCAGATCCTCTCCAAGAAAAATATGCCCATCTTCATTTCAGGATTTCACTTTTCTTAGCAAGTTCATGGGTTCATTATAATAAAATACATGTTTTCATACTACAGTGTGCAGCCTGCTTATAAAAATTAAGGTGGTGGGCTAAATTGTATAGCATGTTAAGGATGAGGAAACTTGCCTTGTATCACTTTGTTGCAACATAACTGAAGTGAAGAAGTCATATTTCACAATGTCAACATTACCTCCTCTGTGACACCTAAAATAAATCCGCTCAGTTGAATTCTACAATTCTTCAGCATCTTTCAGTTTACTAATTGCTGTAATCCATTTTTTGGACAACAACCTGCAAATATCCAGATGATGTGAAACTGGGAAGAACTGCAAACACTTTAAAGGACAGGGGGCACACATGGTAAGGGGGCACACGTACGTGTGGGACACGTGTGTCTCGATCCCTCCTCTTCCCGCTGCTCCTGGCTCCCGAGCCGCTCCATGTGAACAGAGAGTGCAAACAGGCATGCTCTGTAAGACCGCACCGGCGTTTGCGTCGGCATTCGCGCTGGCAGAAAGGGTCAGGAGGGAGACTCCTGTTAGGGCAGGGCAAACACACTGCACTAAGCTAAAAACAAGCAGCAACTCCTACGATGGTGTTGACGTGGAGTGCTGCCAAGGCCCCTGACTGTGTGGCACAGACTACCTGGGGCTTGTCTGAGGCCTCCACCCAGACAGAGCTCATGGGAGGGGGCTGGTGTCCCCCCACCCCGTGGCCTGCGGGGGTTGCCCAGCAAGGCCTGGGGGGTCAGAGATTGGGGGCCCCCACATCTATCCTGCAGGTGCCCATCTTAGGGCCCTGGAGGTGCAGGTGAGGGAGCTCCAGAAGGAGGTTAGCAGGCTGAAGGGAATCAGGGAGGTGGAGGAAGAAATTGATGGCTATTTCCTCTCCCTGCAGAGCCACACACCCAAGGAAGAAGCACCTCAGGAAGTGCCCTCTACTGCAGAGTGGCAGACAGTCACCTCCAGAACCAAGGCTGCTCATAACACAGCAGTACCAGTTCCTCCTCCTCTGGCTGGAGAACAGGTACGAGGCCCTGGCAACACTGGAGGAGAAGGAAGGAGAGGAGGCAACTGGAGAGGAGGCAACCCCACACTCTCCACGCTCCAAACAGGTCAAAGGAGCTAAGCAGTCCCACAGGAGAAAGCGTCAAGTGATCGTCATAGGCGACTCCATTCTGAGAGGTATAGAGGGCCCCATCTGTCACCAGGACCCCTCAACACGCGAGGTCTACTGCCTACCTGGAGCAAAGATTCATGATGTGATGGGGATAATCCAGGCCCTGATCCAGCCCACCGATTACTATTTCTATGGTCCTAATCCATGCGAGTACTAATGATGCGGCCAGGAGAAGCCCTGGTCAGCTGATGGCAGACTACCATGCTCTGGGGGGGCGTGCTGAAGGAGGTGGTGCACAGGTGGTTTTCTCTTTTATCCTACCAGTGAGTGGATGTGGAAGATGGCATTCAACATACATCATGGAGACCAACTGGTGGCTTCAGGAATGGTGTCTGGAGGTGGGCTTCGGCTTCCTTGACAACAACCCACACATCACAACAAGAGACATGCTTGGGTGGGATGGGCTCCACCTTTCTTCTAAAGGTAAGCATGTGTTTTCTTCTAGATTGGAGGATCTCCTCCAGCGGGCTTTCAGCTAGGCTCATTGAGGGAAGGGAGACGAGGTAGAAGGAAGCCTTGGATGGCCAAACCAAGCAGCACTCACAAGTACAGCCCAGCCTAGGCTGACGAGCAGAACATATACCCAGGTCAGCAACAGGGGCCAGGGCAATGCTGAGATTAGGGGGCCAGTGCACACATCCACCGGAGGCCTCAAATGCCTCTACATGAACGCTCATAGTATGGGAAACAAGCAGGAGGAACTTCCCCTCCTGCTAGCTGATGCCAACCCAGACATAGTGGGGTTCACTGAAACGTGGTGGGACCTAACACATGACTGGGCGGTGCATATCAAGGGCTATAGGCTGTACAGGAGGGACAGGACAGGGAGGAAAGGCAGGGGCGTGGTGCTTTACATTAAGGAGGAATACACATTCTCATCAGGTAGCACAGAGTCAGAGGAGGGGCACACGGAAGTGCTCTGGGTTAGAATACAAGGGTGTCAAGGGGAAAGGGACTTAACAGTGGGGGTCTACTACAGACCACCAAACCAAGGGGAAGAGCTAGACCAGGGATGCTTAAGTCAGCTCACGGAGGTAGTTAGGTCAAAGGACATGGTCATCATGGGTGACCTGAACTTTCCAGACATCTGTTGGGAAGAGCAGTCAGACAGGTCTGACTGCTCACATAGGTTCCTAGACCAAACACAGGACCCCCATCTAACCAAGGAGGTGCACAGCCCCACCAGGGGAGACACCTTGCTGGACCTGGTGCTGGCCACAGGTGATGACTTTGTGAGGGGGCTGTGGGTGCTCGACCACCTGGGCGACAGTGATCATCGCCTGCTGGGATTCACCATCCAGCACAAGGTGGCAAAGGCCTGCAGCAAGGCAGCAGCCCTAGATTTCAGGAGGGTGGACTTCAATGAGCTAAGGAGAATAGTTGGGGAGACATGTACAAGCTCCCTAGACTGCCAACTTCTGTGAGAAAGGCCAGACAAAACTGATCTAGTCAAAAAGATATATTTTGGGATTTCTGGTTTTGTGAAAAAATTCCAAGGGCCTTGATTCTGGGATTGGGAAATGGTGATATCTTTAAAGTTCTCCTCTCTAGCTGCTCGAGTCCTACCACAGGCCCAATTGGGAGACCCCAGATGAGGAAGTTAGCACGGATGCCGAATGAAAGAGACACATTTTGTCACATCAGGCTCTGGCACCTGTCAGGTTTGGATCCAGACAAATCAGGTCCATGAATCAATCTCTGATGCCTTGATGCTCCCTGTGGAGCCTGCCTGCCATGGGCTGTACATGGCATGAGGCTGCACTGGGAAGTATGCTTCATGTGGCACCTGTGCCAGGCCAGCCCTGTGTACTAGTTTGGGGGTTTCTCTGCAACGGGCCCATTCACCACCCTACACGCCGGATCCACTGTGCACAGTCAGCGTGGTGCAAATGCCACATGCAGTATGCACCCCAGACTGGCCCTGCATTCTGTGTGTAGCACATACGCCGCACTGGCCCCACACATCTTATGCTGTGCACGGTGCTGGGGTGGGGTTTGTGCTGCATGGGGTGCACAGGGATAGGGATGTACATATGCTGCAAGGAGAAGACGTGGCCAGTCCACAATGCAAGTTGCATACAACGCCTTCACTAGACCACACTCGTGGGCTTGATGTGGGATGTGGGGCCCGTCTGCGTTTGTCACCCTTGGCTTAAAGGGAAGTAGACTGTGGGGTCTAGAAGAAATGAAGGGGAGCTGGTACCTGGGATGTATGTTGATGAGGGGTAAAGTGGTCTGAGGGTCTGTCATATTCGTGACAGCAACTTCAGGACCATGACCTTACTCATAATTATTCTTGTAAGATTTTTCAATACAATGCCTTTCAATGGATCTTATTTTTACTGAGGTATTGATTACACTGATTAGATTTAAAATTAATAGGGTTTTTTGCATCTTACTATTCGATTTCACATCTTATGTTACTGTTGGTATATTTCAACCTCCTTTTACATGGATTTTGGGCGTGAGACTAGAGGTCTTTTATCATTGCCTAAAAAGTAGACTTGCCAATCCACATAGAAGCTTACCTAATTGCAACTTGGTGCCTCCCTCCAGGCATGCTAAGGTGCCCAGCCTGGCTCACTGGGACAACCAAGCAAGATAGAGAAGCTCAGGCCTTCTCAGAGATCCCATGACTTGTGCTGGGAGGGAGATTAAACTAGAGCACAGCTCTGCTGTTCTGCTGACATCAACACAGCTCAGACGGTTTCCATCTGGGCTTTTCCTTCTGAGCTGTGCAGGACTCCAGGGAGTGAGTCCCATGAGCCTTGGGAAGAAAACAACTGAAAAATTGCTGTCTTGCTTCAGTCCTTTTCTACAAGGCGGGGTTGAGGTCAGCTGTGCACTCAGAAACCTGGTTGGATTTACTCCAGTTGATTCAGTGACAGAGGGAGGAGAGAAGGACCTCTGGGTTATCTGTGCTTCTGGGGATCTAGACTAGTGGTTGGTGCAGAGAGATCTGAGAGATCAACTGGACAAGAGCAAAGGACCTTAGCAGGGGAAGCCTGAATATGACACAAGATGAAGAAGCTTCCATAAAGACATCTGTAGTGTGCTTGCTACATTAGTGAAGGGTCTTCTGTCAGTAAATAGCAGAGCAGATTTAGGAATACAAATCTTGGGAAACCTGCTAACACCAATCATACTGAATATTGTGTATAGTAGAGTCTAGGGTAGGAGAGCGAATGAGGATATTTACCGGGTTTTTGCTGTCAACTCAGATAAAGTTCTACAGGTTAGTGGTGGGCGGGTGGGGTGGGAATGGGACCTCCAAGGAATTCAGTTTTTTACAATTATCTTTGATTTCACAAATTACATTTGTTTTTGTTAGCATAAAATTTCCAGGTGAGATTAGCTGAAAACTACAGACTTTCAGATTTTTTAAAAAAAATCCAATCTGTGGCTGGGTGAACATTTTGGTCACTTTTTAAATGGGCTATCAAAATACCTTATTTTAGGTAAGGTCTTTTCAGAGTGAAAAAAATTAAAATCAAATTTTCCAAGGGGAAAAAATTAAGGACCTGTTCTGTATTGTCACCATGAACTTTGGCATCAGATCAAGGAGACATTATTGATGGGAATATGAAAGGCACTGAGTTGGTTACTCTCCTCCTTACCACTGCCCCTGTTCTATTATAGCACAGGATGTGCACAGTGCCCTGGGAAGGAGGATGCCCAACTCGACCTCTGTAACCGAGTTCCTCCTCCTGGGCTTCTCTGACACTCGGGAGCTGCAGATCTTACACTTTGTCATCTTTCTGGCAGCATACTTGGCAGCTCTGGTGGGGAACCTCCTTGTGATCGCAGTTGTAGCTATGGACCCCCACCTCCACAGACCTATGTACTACTTTTTGGTAAATTTGTCCATCCTTGACCTTGGCTCTATCTCCGTCATTGTCCCCAAGTCCATGGCCAATTCTCTCTTAAACAGCAGGACAATCTCCTATTGTGGATGTGTAGTCCCAGGTCTTTCTCTTCTTCCTCTTTGGTGCAGCTGATCTCGCATTCCTCACCATCATGGCATATGACCGGTACGTCGCCATCTGCAAGCCACTGCATTACGAGTCAATAATGAACAAAAAAGCTTGTATTCAAATGGCTGCTGGTGCCTGGGTCACTTGTATTCTCTATTCTGCACTGCATACCTGGAGGCACATTCAGCATACCCTTCTGCCGTTCCAACATTATCAACCAATTCTTTTGTGAAATCCCCCAGCTCCTCAAGCTGTCTTGCTCCGATGCAAACCTCACAGAACTGGCAGATTCTTGTATTCAGCATGTGTTTAGTTTCCAGCTGCTTTGTTTTTATCGTTGTCTCATATGTTCAGATTTTACCTACAGTGCTGAGCTTGCCCTCTGAAGAGAGCCGGCAAGAAAGCCTTCTCCACCTGCCTGCCTCACCTCATTGTGGTCTCCTTGTTCTGAGCACGGGCATCTTTGCCCACATGAAACTGGCTTTGAGCTCCCCGACAGCGCTGGATCTTTTTGTGGCAGTTTTGTATTCCGTGGTTCCTCCATTGATTAATCCGGTCATTTATAGCATAAGGAACAAGGAGCTGAAAGCTTCTTTATGGAAACTGCTCCAGAGGGTGATTCTCTTTAAAAACAATATGTCCATCTTTCTTTCATGACTTTGCTTTACTTACATTTCTTTTATAATTAACTCATGAAATGGTTTTCATGCTATCATGTGCAACCTATTTATGAAAAATGAAGGGGGTGGGTTATTGTGTAACTTTGTAAGGAGAATTCCATTTGACTTGGGTCATTTTGTGTTCACATTGTTGAAGTGGGAAAATAATGTTTCATACATCAATTTTACATTCTGCGCCATCTAAAATGAATCCCATCAGTTACAAGATGATGAATGGAAAACTTTTCTTTAGCATTTGGTGTAATCAATTATTTGGATATATCCAGATTCTGTGAAGCTGGGATGAACTGCAGACACGTTAGAGGATAGGTACAGAATTCACATGGATCTGGATATACTGGGAAGCTGGGCTAGTAATCACAGGATGAAGTCCAAAGAAAAAAATGCAAGTTGCTGCACCTATGGAAGAATAATTTAAAGCACTAATAAAAGATGGGTTATAAACATCTGGGTGGCAGCACTGTTGAGAAGGATCACAGGCATCTGGTGTATTACAGACTCAACATGAGTCACCAATTCGATGTAGCTACAAAAACATGAATGCAGTTTTGGACTGCAACAAGAGTAGTATTAGTTCGAAAACATGGGAGGTGATAGGGATCAGTGCTTAGACCTATGCTAGTCAATAAATTCTTTAATAATGTGGACTATGGGGTGGAAAGCTCAATGATTAAGGTAGCAAACAATACCAAGCTGTGTGGATAAACGAGCACACCAGAGGATAGGACAAAGATCCAGGATGAACTTGACAGACCAGATTTTTGGGTGGAACAAAGTCAGATGAGGTTTAACAGGAAGGGAGAAGTGCAAGGTCCTTCAGCCGGGGAGGAAGAACCCTCACCACACATATACAGTGGCTGGCACAGGATCTGAATGAGACCTGGGGGCCATGACTGACTGGAACATGAGTATGAGCCAACAGTGTGTCAAGGCTTCCAGAAGGGAATCCAAAACTCTGGCGTGCATCAACCGATGTGTGGCCAATACATGCAGGGAGGTGCTCCTCCCTTTCTATTCAGCATTGGTCAGGCCTCAGCTGGAGTACTGTGCCCAGATCTGGGCAGCACACTTCAAGAAGACCATGGATAAAGGTCAAGAGGGTACAAAGACGGGCCACCCATATGTCCTCCTTGGAGGTGTTCAAGATGAGGTTGGACAGGAGCACATCTGACCCCGATAACTTCCTGCCTGTGGCAGGGGACTGGACTTGATGATCTTACAGTTCCACTTTTATGTTTCTATGATTCCTTAGTGCCAATATACGTGCTGCAGGTTAGGCTTCATCTAGACTATTATGTGAAGTTCTGGGCTCCATATTTTTAAAATAATACTGAAAAGTGGGGAAGTTCAGAGATATGTACTATGAATGATAATTGGTTTCAATACAAGCCATGCAAGGAGAGGTTGAGAGAACTAGGCATATATAAGCTTGCGGAAAAGGCAATTATGTGGGCACATCACAGCAGTCTTGAAATATCTGAATAAGTGCCATGAAGTCATGGGTGATAAGCAACGGTTCTGCATTGCTGCATTGGGAAGGATGTCAAGCTTCCAATTCAAGCAAAGTAATTTTAAACTATATTTGAGGAAAAAAGCACCCTTGTTTTCAGAGTAGTGAGGACATTTGGTAGATTGCCCAGGGAAGTTGTGGAGTCTCCTTCAATGGAGGTTTTCAAGAAGAGGTTGGATGGACATTAGCCAGGGATAATTTCGGAGGAAGTGTTGCAACCGATCAGATTTAGCCGAATGCTCTTCCCATGAGATACCAGGTTGGGTGAAGTCACTGACGGTGTCCATGAAGTGAAAGAATGCAGCTTCAGCCAGTTCCCCAGGAAATTCATGGTCAACCTCTTCCTCCTGGTTAGGAGATCTGTAATAGCCTCCTACAGTTATATCACCTCCACCATGTTCTCCCCGTATTCGAACCCAGATGGTCTCAAGTTGCCCTCCTTGGGCACCAATCACTGCCTGTAGGGAAGTGTACTGCTCCTTCACATAGAGAGTTACACCCCTGCCTTGCCTTGCAACATGACCCCCCTTGTACAAATATAGCTGTCAATACGTGTGGTCCAGTCATAGGTGGAGTCCCACCAGATCTCTGTTATCCCTATGAGATCATATTAATGTTTGTTTGGCAGAATGGCCAGCTTCTTTTGTTTGACCCCATGCTCCTGACATTTGTGTACATGAAGCTAAGTCTGCCATCGGAAGCTCTGGGATTCCCAGTGCTCTTTGAAGAGTCTCATCCTGGGGCTGGGGTAGGAGTGAGATCCTTTGTGTTACCTGACCTCCTCATTCTGTGGTTGCCCTGATTCTTCCAGAGCTTGCACTAGTGATAGTCCGCCCATGCCCTGGTGATCTTAGTGTAAATGTTATGGCATCCTTCTTTTAAAGAATGGCACCATCAGTATTTCCTCCCAATATTATATGGCAGGAAAGGAGTTTGTGTAGATCTCTGGATGGGCACATCCCCAGTTAAAAGACTATATTAATGCTGGTTGGACACTACTGCATGTTTAGCCATCTGTTAATATGAACCTAGAATCTTGCAT
Organism: Crocodylus siamensis; assembly: GCF_052110815.1. Taxonomy (NCBI): domain Eukaryota; kingdom Metazoa; phylum Chordata; order Crocodylia; family Crocodylidae; genus Crocodylus; species Crocodylus siamensis. Next base: position 25,837,360 of record NC_143400.1, read on the forward strand.
GTGTCCCCTTTTCATGTTAAACCCAATTGACATGAATGCTATGTCAATTTTAGCATGAGGGAAAGGCATTTTGGAAGATGAGGACTAACAGTATTTCCTAAGACAACCTATGACTGAATAATAATATAATGCGTTGACCCTGTTGATGTTGTTGGGAGGGACCATTTTGTTTGAAGAGTTCTCTTTTTGACCAATGCATAGTTTCACTGAATGGAGAATTGAAGCACATCAACTTTTAGTAGTGATGGGATACATGTCCAAGAAAAGGGTGATGGGAATTTAAAATTCCCTTGGCCAAGATGGGTCTGGAAGCAGATAGCTCAGTTTCCAAGGAGCTGAGTATGAGGCTGGGTAATGAGCAAGTGCTCTGAGTACGAGGTTGCTGGAAAAGAGGTGGGTTCTTTTTCCTCCATTTTGCCTAGTTTTAGGACACCTGACATGCACCTAAGAGTCACAGACCCTTTCACTGCGGTGATAACATCTTTCTGAATCCCAAATATTTTGGTTGAAGATGGCAATGTACATATGTGTTTCAAAATGGTGGCCATACCCAGCCCGTACATTTTTGTGAGGAAGGCAGCTACACTTCAGAAACCGCCAACTGAGCCATTGCAGGTTGTGAGAGCTGCAGTTTTTGATTCTGGTCTTCTCAGAGGTAGGGCTTTGGGCTCTGGCTGCTTTCTGACCATGTCTACATCAGACTGACCAAGCAGTAGTTAGTCACCCATCATTTAATACTTTTATAAACAAGTACAAAATGACTGCACAGGAAATGGCATTATTAACGGCTTTTTCTTGACACTGATTGCACAGTAGCCTGACAGCACACAGCAGTAGTTTCATGTCAAGTTTTCTGCTGTGTGACAGTACTGTGCAGTAGTCATGGGGTACTGTGGAGTCAACATTTCATGTAGACATGGCCTCTGAGGGTGTCAACTGGGTCCCAGGCTGCCGGGCCGGCAGAGGGAGCAGATTGCAGGAAGGCGCCAGATGAGGAGCCAGGAGTCAATGTGAGAACAGGTGTGTGGGGGAAGCTGAGTCAGGAAGCAGGAGGACCAGGAGGAGAATGGAGTAAGAGGGCAAGCCATATCATGAAGCCAGGAAAGCACACAGAGAGCAGGAAGAGGCACAAGGTACAACTGCCAGGAAGGTTGTTTGAGTTCATGTTGAACACTGCTGTCCAGACATTTCCTGCTCCAGATCAGGACTTGAAATGGCAGTGCAGTCAGGTGGGGGAGTGACCAGGCACTCTGCTGGTAGGAGGCAGTGGGCAGAAGGGTCAGCTCTCGTGGAGGGGTGTGCACCAGCTTCCCCAGCCTAAAGAGTCAGTCGAAAAGGTTGTAGGTTGGGGTGAACAGGTTGGGATGCAAATTGAAGGCTTTGGCCTGACACAAAACAAGGTAACAATAATTTAGTAGAGTTACAAATTTCCTGAAGGGCTTGATCCACATGGAACGACAGACCCAAATCTAAATGCACAATCAATGCTTATATTCTTCCAGCCTCTGGTTTTGACCCTCTCATAAGTTTCTTTTGTATTTTTTGGTATTTTTCCTTTCTGTTTTATGTTGCCACCTTTGGAGGGGTTGTGGGGAATGGTAGAGAGCTCGAGTGTTGACTAAACCAGAAAAGGGGGTTTGCAGTCTCAAGGGAAACTAGATGGCTGCAACACTCAGTGGGTAAGATGTGGGTTTGGTCCAGCTGACGTATAGCCCATGTCTGCAAAAGGATGCGGGGCAACAATGGTCGGGGATTAGGTCAAGAACATCAGGAGCCTGTCAAGGCAGAGAGAAAGGGCGAGGTAGAGGGTATGTAGTGCCTTGCAGAAGATTGTCGTCCAGCGGTACCACAACCGAGAGAACCCCAAAAGTCAGACACCCCACACTGAAGAAGATAGAAAGTCATGGCAGGAGAAACTGGGGGAGAGACTACCTAAGGGATGGAGATCTACTCGGCAGGACAACAGGGACAGACAAGCAGGCAACTCCAACTATCTGGGCCCGTTCTGTGCGTGACCGGATGTTCGAGGCCAGATGGGCACACTTATATTTCCTCCAGCCTCCTCCTGGGCTTCTCTGACATCCAGGAGCTGCAGATCTTACACTTTGTCACGTTTCTGGCAGCATACCTGGCAGCTCTGGTGGGAAATCTCCTCGTTATCACAGCTGTAACTCTCAACCCCAAGCTTCACTCTCCCATGTTCTTTTTCTTGATTAATTTGTCTCTCCTGGACCTTGGCTCCATCTCAGTGACCGTGCCCAAATCCATGTCTAATTCCTTATTCAATACCAACTCGATTACCTACTCTGGATGTGTTGCCCAAATATCTTGTCTCATTGCCTTCATTGGAGCAAATGTATCCCTGCTCACTGTTATAGCATATGACCGATACGTTGCCATCTGCAAACCACTGCATTATGAGACAATTATGACCAGGAGAGCTTGTGTCCAGATGGCTGCTTGTGCTTGGGTTGTTGTTGCCTTCTACTCTGCACTGCACACTGGGAACACCTTTAGTCTACCCTTCTGCCACTCAAATACCATCAACCAGTTCTTCTGTGAAGTGCCCCAGCTACTCAAGCTCTCCTGCTCTGAGACATACCGCAGAGAGCTGGCAGCCCTTGCCTTCGGTGTGTTTTTAGCTTTTGGCTGTTTTGTTTTCATTGTTGTGTCGTATGTTCAGATCTTCACCACAGTGTGGAGAATCCCCTCAGAGCAGGGCCGGCAGAAAGCCTTCTCCACCTGCATTCCTCACCTGGCTGTGGTCTCCCTGCTTCTTTCAACTGGTGGCATTGCTTACACAAAGCCCATCTCTGACTCCCTGTCCACTCTGGATCTCCTGGCAGCTGTTGTGTATTGTGTGGTGCCTCCAATGATGAATCCGGTCATCTACAGCATGAGGAACAAGGAGATCCAAACTGCCCTGAAGAGACTGCTCCAAAGGTTTTGTGAAAAAATACTCCAGAAATAATAATTCATTCATTAAATTATTGTTTTCATGCTATAGTGTGCCACCTCTTTACAAAACATGAATGAGGTAGGATAATTCTGTAGTCGTGTACATAGAATGACACTTGACTTGGGTCATTTTGTGTAAACAGTGTTTCATGTATGAAGTTTACCGTCTGTGCCACCTTTAATAAATCTCATCAATTGCAAGAGGGAGAATGGAAAACTTTTCTTTACCAGTTGGTGTAATCAATTATTTGGATATAGGCAAATATCCAGATTCTGTGAAGCTGAGATGAACCGCAGACACTTTAGAGGACAGGCACAGAATTCACATGGATCCAGATAGACTGGGTAGCTGGGCTAGAAAAAGCAGGATGAAGTCCAAGGAAAGAAATGCAAGTTGTTTCAGCTAGCAAAGAATAATTAAAAGCATAAATACAAGCTGGATTAGAAATGGCTTAGTGGCAGCACTGTTGAAAAGGGTCTTGGGAATCTGGTGTATCATAGACTTAACATGGCTCATCAATTTGATGTAGCTACAGAAACATGAATGCAGTTTTGGGCTGCAACAACAGGAGCATTATTTAGAAAACATGGGAGGTGATAGGGATCTCTGCTTGGACCCGTGCTATTCAATATATTCATTAATAATGTGGACGAGGGGGTGGAAAGCTCAATGATTATGTCAGCACACAGTACCAAGATGTGTGAATACATGGGCACACAAGAGGATAGGACAAAGATCCAGGACGACCTTGACAGTCCAGATTTATGGGCATAACAAAGTGAGATAAGGTTTAAACAGGGAGGGGGAAGTGCAAGGACCTTCACCTGGGTAGGGAGAACCCTCACCACAACTATACATTGGGTAGTGGTCTACTGGCTGACACAGCATCTGAATTAGACCTGGGGGTCACTATCAACTGAAATATGAATATGAGCCAAGAGTGTCGAGGCTGCCAGAAGGGAAAATAAAACTCTGGCATGCCTCAGCCAATGTGTGGCCACTAGATCCAGGGAGGTAATCCTTCCTTTCTATTCAGCATTGGTGAGGCCTCAGGTGGAGTACTGTTCCCGGTTCTGTACACCACACTTCAAGAAGAATGTGGGTAAGGTCAACAGGGTACAAATAAGGGCTACCCACATGGATAAGGGCATGGAAAGTAGGTGCTGTGAGGATAGACTCTGGGAACTGGGCCTGTTCAGGCCGAGTAGAGAAGTCTGAGAGGTGACTGGATAGCTGCCTAGAAGCATGTCGGGGGGAGCACCAAGAACTGGGAGAGCAACTATTCAGGACGGCACCTCAAGGGAGGATGAGGACCCACAGGCATAAACTAATAGAGGGTAACTTCGGGTTGGACGTATGGAAGAAACTTCTTCTCTGTAAGGGTCACCAGAATCTGGAACATACTCCCCGCAGGGGTGGTGCAGTCAACCTTCTTGGAGGTGTTCAACATGAGAGTGGACAGGAACACATCTGAGCCCAATAACTTTCAGTGCAGGGCAAGGGACTGGACATGATGAGTGCACAGGTGCCTTGTGGTTCCATGATTCTGTAGTGCCAATCGACCTGCTGCTGGTTAGGCTTCATCTAGACTATTATGTGAAGTTCTGGGCCCCATATTTTTAAAATAATCCTGAAAAGTTAGGGAAGTTCAGAGATAGGTGACATGAATGATAATGGGTTGCAATGCAAGGCATGCAGGGAGAGGTTGAGAGAATCCTTATAGGCTTGGCAGTGCTATGTTGGATAGCACTACAGAAGAAAGAGACTTGGGGGTCATCATTGAGCACAAGATGAACATGAGCCTGCAATGCGATGCTGCGGCTAGTAAAGCGACCAAAATGCTGGCTTGCATCCATAGATGCTTCTCAAGCAAATCCCGGGGCATCATTCTCCCCTTGTACTCGGCCTTGGTGAGGCCGCAGCTGGAGTACTGCGTCCAGTTTTGGGCTCCACAATTCAAAAAGGATGTGGAGAAGCTTGAGAGAGTCCAGAGGAGAGCCACGCGCATGATCAGAGGTCAGGAAAACAGAACTTACGATGACAGGCTGAGAGCCATGGGACTCTTTAGTCTGGAAAAGCATAGGCTCAGGGGTGATCTGATGGCCACCTATAAGTTTATCAAGGGTGACCACCAGGATCTGGGGGAACGTCTGTTCACCAGAGCGCCCCAAGGGATGACGAGCTCGAACGGTCACAAACTCCTGCAAGAGCGTTTCAGGCTGGACATAAGGAAGAATTTCTTCACTGTCTGAGCCCCCAAGGTCTGGAACAGTCTGCCAGAGGAGGTGGTTCAAGCACCTACATTGAACACCTTCAAGAGTAAATTGGATGCTTATCTTGCTGGGATCCTATGACCCCAGCTGACTTCCTGCCCTTTGGGCAGGGGGCTGGACTCGTTGATCTCCCGAGGTCCCTTCCAGCCCTAATGTCTATGAAATCTATGAAAATCTCATATAAACACACCTAGCCTGCTGCAAATGCTACATGCCACGAATGACACGTGCCCCCGGATGCTGCCGGGGCATGGTGACTGCCCGCAGGCAGTGGCGGTGGCAGCAAATGGGGAGCTCCCTCAGGTAGCCATGGTAGTGTCAGCGGCAGGGACTGGGGGAGTGGCAAGTGGTGGTGGGCAGTCAGCAACCATGCGCAGAAACCACCAGCCGCATTGGCAGTGGTAAAGCAGTGATCCACAACTGTCCGTAGATGCTGTCGGCAGTGTTGGAGGTCAGAGGAGGTGGAGGCACTGGCAACTGCACACAGGCACCGGTGGTGCTTCTTTCAGGGGGTGCACGTACACCCATATCCACCCCCTATGCATCGCTAATACCACTTGCAATGTTAACCCCCAGTGACCTGTTGTGGGCAGCATATGTGGCAGACTTGCCCCTCACATGTTGTGCTGTGCACAGTGCTGGGCCTGGGTTGTGTTGCATGTGGTGTGCAAAGCTAGAGCTGGACACATGGTGCAATCACCAGATGTAGCCAGTCCACAATGCACGTTGCATGAAGTGCCTCCATGGGACCACCCCTGTGGGCTTCATCTGGCAGATGGGGTCCATCTGTGCTTGACACAGATGGGTTCAAGGGAAGTGGGTGGTAGAAGAAATGAGGGGGACCTGGGACCTGGGACATATACAACTCAAGGGAAAGTGGTCTGAGGGACATATTTGTGACACTAGGTTCAGAACCAGGAACTTGCTAATGATTGCTGAGCTAATATTTTTCAATGTGATGCCTTGCAATGGAGCTTGTTTGTCTGAGTTATGGAATATATTCATTATATTTAGATTTTTTTTTTTTGCCACTTACAACCTGACTTTTACTTTCAGGTTATTTTCTCCTGCAAAACTACAAAGGAACCCAGCTAATTGCAAGTTGGTGCCTCCCTCCATGCTAAGGTGCCCAGTCTGGCTCACTGGGACAACAGATCCAGATAGAGAAGCTCAGGCCTTTTCAGAGATCCCATGACTTGTGCTGTTAGGGAGATTAAACTACAGCACAGCTCTGCTCTTCTGCTAACAGCTGTACAGCTCGGACTGCTTACAACCAGGGTTTTGCTTCTGAGCTGTGCAGGACTCCAGGGAACGAGTCCCATGAGCCTTTGGAAGAAAACAACTGACAAATTGCCATCTTGCTTTGGTCCTTTTCTACAAGGCGGGGTTGAGGTTAGCTGCTCACTCAGAAACCCGGTTGGATTTACTGCAGTGGTTCAGTGACAGAGGGAGCAGAGAAAGACCCCTGAGTTATCTGTGCTTCTGGGGACCTAGACTAGTGGTTGGTGCAGAGGAGATTGGAGATAAGCTCGACAAAAGGAAAGAATCTCAGCACGGGAAACCTGAATGTGACACAAGCGATAGGATAACTTCCACAGAAACAATTTCAGCAAGTTTTCTGCATCAGTGAAGTGTCCTGTCTCAGTAAAATGCAGAGGAGATTTAAGAATATAAAAGGTGGAAAACCCGACTATGAAAATCATACTGCTTTTTATGTATAACAGATTCAAATCTACAAGAGTGAATGAAGACATTTTCAATGTTTTTGCTATTATTACATATAAAAGCATACAGTTTATAGGGAGTGGTGTGGAGGGTGGGGTGGGAATGGGACCTCTAAGACAATAACATTTTTATAGTATCTTTTGCTTCACATGTATTTGATTGCAGCATACATTTTCCAGGTGAGATAGATAAATTATAGAATTCCCGGTTTAGAGCACATAATAAATAAAAATCCTGAGCTGAGGCTGGGCTTTCTTCACTTTTTTAATGGAATATTACAATATTTTATTTTATATGAGGCCTTGTCAGGGAAAAGTAATTTATTAAAATCTATTTGTCCATAAGGCAAATAATGGAATATCTACACACATACCATGACATTTGGAGGCTTTATTCATGGCAATATGAAAGCTACTGAGTTTGTTACTCTCCTCCTCTACCACTGCCCTTGTATTCTTATAGCCAGGACTTGCACGGTGCCCTGTGAAGGAAGATGTCCAACTGGACGGCTGTAAGCGAGTTCCTCCTCCTGGGCTTCTCTGACACTCGGGAGCTGCAGATCTTACACTTTGTCATCTTTCTCGCAGCGTACCTGGCAACTCTAGTGGGGAACCTCCTTGTTATCACTGTCGTAACTACGGACCACCATCTCCACAGCCCCATGTACTACTTTTTGGCAAATTTGTCCATCCTTGACCTTGGATCCATCTCTGTCATAGTGCCCAAGTCCATGGGCAATTCTCTCTCAAACTCCAGGACAATTTCCTATGCTGGATGTGTGTCCCAGGTCTTTCTCTTCTTGCTCTTTGGTGAGGCCAATTTTTCATTCCTCACCATCATGGCATATGACCGATATGTTGCCATCTGCAAGCCACTGCATTATGAGATATTAATGAACAAGAGAGCTTGCGTCCAGATGGCTGCCAGTGCTTGGGCTGCTGGTGCCATTCAGTCTGCACTGCACACTGGGAACACCTTTAGTCTACCCTTCTGCCACTCAAATACCATCAACCAGTTCTTCTGTGAAGTGCCCCAGCTGCTCAAGCTCTCCTGCTCTGTCACATACCGCAGAGAGCTGGCAGCTCTTGCCTTCTTTGTGTTTTTAGCTTTTGGCTGTTTTGTTTTCATTGTTGTGTCGTATGTTCAGATCTTCACCACAGTGTGGAGAATCCCCTCAGAGCAGGGCCGGCAGAAAGCCTTCTCCACCTGCATTCCTCACCTGGCTGTGGTCTCCCTGCTTCTTTCAACTGGTGGCATTGCTTACACAAAGCCCATCTCTGACTCCCTGTCCACTCTGGATCTCCTGGCAGCTGTTGTGTATTGTGTGGTGCCTCCAATGATGAATCCGGTCATCTACAGCATGAGGAACAAGGAGATCCAAACTGCCCTGAAGAGACTGCTCCAAAGGTTTTGTGAAAAAATACTCCAGAAATAATAATTCATTCATTAAATTATTGTTTTCATGCTATAGTGTGCCACCTCTTTACAAAACATGAATGAGGTAGGATAATTCTGTAGTCGTGTACATAGAATGACACTTGACTTGGGTCATTTTGTGTAAACAGTGTTTCATGTATGAAGTTTACCGTCTGTGCCACCTTTAATAAATCTCATCAATTGCAAGAGGGAGAATGGAAAACTTTTCTTTACCAGTTGGTGTAATCAATTATTTGGATATAGGCAAATATCCAGATTCTGTGAAGCTGAGATGAACCGCAGACACTTTAGAGGACAGGCACAGAATTCACATGGATCCAGATAGACTGGGTAGCTGGGCTAGAAAAAGCAGGATGAAGTCCAAGGAAAGAAATGCAAGTTGTTTCAGCTAGCAAAGAATAATTAAAAGCATAAATACAAGCTGGATTAGAAATGGCTTAGTGGCAGCACTGTTGAAAAGGGTCTTGGGAATCTGGTGTATCATAGACTTAACATGGCTCATCAATTTGATGTAGCTACAGAAACATGAATGCAGTTTTGGGCTGCAACAACAGGAGCATTATTTAGAAAACATGGGAGGTGATAGGGATCTCTGCTTGGACCCGTGCTATTCAATATATTCATTAATAATGTGGACGAGGGGGTGGAAAGCTCAATGATTATGTCAGCACACAGTACCAAGATGTGTGAATACATGGGCACACAAGAGGATAGGACAAAGATCCAGGACGACCTTGACAGTCCAGATTTATGGGCATAACAAAGTGAGATAAGGTTTAAACAGGGAGGGGGAAGTGCAAGGACCTTCACCTGGGTAGGGAGAACCCTCACCACAACTATACATTGGGTAGTGGTCTACTGGCTGACACAGCATCTGAATTAGACCTGGGGGTCACTATCAACTGAAATATGAATATGAGCCAAGAGTGTCGAGGCTGCCAGAAGGGAAAATAAAACTCTGGCATGCCTCAGCCAATGTGTGGCCACTAGATCCAGGGAGGTAATCCTTCCTTTCTATTCAGCATTGGTGAGGCCTCAGGTGGAGTACTGTTCCCGGTTCTGTACACCACACTTCAAGAAGAATGTGGGTAAGGTCAACAGGGTACAAATAAGGGCTACCCACATGGATAAGGGCATGGAAAGTAGGTGCTGTGAGGATAGACTCTGGGAACTGGGCCTGTTCAGGCCGAGTAGAGAAGTCTGAGAGGTGACTGGATAGCTGCCTAGAAGCATGTCGGGGGGAGCACCAAGAACTGGGAGAGCAACTATTCAGGACGGCACCTCAAGGGAGGATGAGGACCCACAGGCATAAACTAATAGAGGGTAACTTCGGGTTGGACGTATGGAAGAAACTTCTTCTCTGTAAGGGTCACCAGAATCTGGAACATACTCCCCGCAGGGGTGGTGCAGTCAACCTTCTTGGAGGTGTTCAACATGAGAGTGGACAGGAACACATCTGAGCCCAATAACTTTCAGTGCAGGGCAAGGGACTGGACATGATGAGTGCACAGGTGCCTTGTGGTTCCATGATTCTGTAGTGCCAATCGACCTGCTGCTGGTTAGGCTTCATCTAGACTATTATGTGAAGTTCTGGGCCCCATATTTTTAAAATAATCCTGAAAAGTTAGGGAAGTTCAGAGATAGGTGACATGAATGATAATGGGTTGCAATGCAAGGCATGCAGGGAGAGGTTGAGAGAATCCTTATAGGCTTGGCAGTGCTATGTTGGATAGCACTACAGAAGAAAGAGACTTGGGGGTCATCATTGAGCACAAGATGAACATGAGCCTGCAATGCGATGCTGCGGCTAGTAAAGCGACCAAAATGCTGGCTTGCATCCATAGATGCTTCTCAAGCAAATCCCGGGGCATCATTCTCCCCTTGTACTCGGCCTTGGTGAGGCCGCAGCTGGAGTACTGCGTCCAGTTTTGGGCTCCACAATTCAAAAAGGATGTGGAGAAGCTTGAGAGAGTCCAGAGGAGAGCCACGCGCATGATCAGAGGTCAGGAAAACAGAACTTACGATGACAGGCTGAGAGCCATGGGACTCTTTAGTCTGGAAAAGCATAGGCTCAGGGGTGATCTGATGGCCACCTATAAGTTTATCAAGGGTGACCACCAGGATCTGGGGGAACGTCTGTTCACCAGAGCGCCCCAAGGGATGACGAGCTCGAACGGTCACAAACTCCTGCAAGAGCGTTTCAGGCTGGACATAAGGAAGAATTTCTTCACTGTCTGAGCCCCCAAGGTCTGGAACAGTCTGCCAGAGGAGGTGGTTCAAGCACCTACATTGAACACCTTCAAGAGTAAATTGGATGCTTATCTTGCTGGGATCCTATGACCCCAGCTGACTTCCTGCCCTTTGGGCAGGGGGCTGGACTCGTTGATCTCCCGAGGTCCCTTCCAGCCCTAATGTCTATGAAATCTATGAAAATCTCATATAAACACACCTAGCCTGCTGCAAATGCTACATGCCACGAATGACACGTGCCCCCGGATGCTGCCGGGGCATGGTGACTGCCCGCAGGCAGTGGCGGTGGCAGCAAATGGGGAGCTCCCTCAGGTAGCCATGGTAGTGTCAGCGGCAGGGACTGGGGGAGTGGCAAGTGGTGGTGGGCAGTCAGCAACCATGCGCAGAAACCACCAGCCGCATTGGCAGTGGTAAAGCAGTGATCCACAACTGTCCGTAGATGCTGTCGGCAGTGTTGGAGGTCAGAGGAGGTGGAGGCACTGGCAACTGCACACAGGCACCGGTGGTGCTTCTTTCAGGGGGTGCACGTACACCCATATCCACCCCCTATGCATCGCTAATACCACTTGCAATGTTAACCCCCAGTGACCTGTTGTGGGCAGCATATGTGGCAGACTTGCCCCTCACATGTTGTGCTGTGCACAGTGCTGGGCCTGGGTTGTGTTGCATGTGGTGTGCAAAGCTAGAGCTGGACACATGGTGCAATCACCAGATGTAGCCAGTCCACAATGCACGTTGCATGAAGTGCCTCCATGGGACCACCCCTGTGGGCTTCATCTGGCAGATGGGGTCCATCTGTGCTTGACACAGATGGGTTCAAGGGAAGTGGGTGGTAGAAGAAATGAGGGGGACCTGGGACCTGGGACATATACAACTCAAGGGAAAGTGGTCTGAGGGACATATTTGTGACACTAGGTTCAGAACCAGGAACTTGCTAATGATTGCTGAGCTAATATTTTTCAATGTGATGCCTTGCAATGGAGCTTGTTTGTCTGAGTTATGGAATATATTCATTATATTTAGATTTTTTTTTTTTGCCACTTACAACCTGACTTTTACTTTCAGGTTATTTTCTCCTGCAAAACTACAAAGGAACCCAGCTAATTGCAAGTTGGTGCCTCCCTCCATGCTAAGGTGCCCAGTCTGGCTCACTGGGACAACAGATCCAGATAGAGAAGCTCAGGCCTTTTCAGAGATCCCATGACTTGTGCTGTTAGGGAGATTAAACTACAGCACAGCTCTGCTCTTCTGCTAACAGCTGTACAGCTCGGACTGCTTACAACCAGGGTTTTGCTTCTGAGCTGTGCAGGACTCCAGGGAACGAGTCCCATGAGCCTTTGGAAGAAAACAACTGACAAATTGCCATCTTGCTTTGGTCCTTTTCTACAAGGCGGGGTTGAGGTTAGCTGCTCACTCAGAAACCCGGTTGGATTTACTGCAGTGGTTCAGTGACAGAGGGAGCAGAGAAAGACCCCTGAGTTATCTGTGCTTCTGGGGACCTAGACTAGTGGTTGGTGCAGAGGAGATTGGAGATAAGCTCGACAAAAGGAAAGAATCTCAGCACGGGAAACCTGAATGTGACACAAGCGATAGGATAACTTCCACAGAAACAATTTCAGCAAGTTTTCTGCATCAGTGAAGTGTCCTGTCTCAGTAAAATGCAGAGGAGATTTAAGAATATAAAAGGTGGAAAACCCGACTATGAAAATCATACTGCTTTTTATGTATAACAGATTCAAATCTACAAGAGTGAATGAAGACATTTTCAATGTTTTTGCTATTATTACATATAAAAGCATACAGTTTATAGGGAGTGGTGTGGAGGGTGGGGTGGGAATGGGACCTCTAAGACAATAACATTTTTATAGTATCTTTTGCTTCACATGTATTTGATTGCAGCATACATTTTCCAGGTGAGATAGATAAATTATAGAATTCCCGGTTTAGAGCACATAATAAATAAAAATCCTGAGCTGAGGCTGGGCTTTCTTCACTTTTTTAATGGAATATTACAATATTTTATTTTATATGAGGCCTTGTCAGGGAAAAGTAATTTATTAAAATCTATTTGTCCATAAGGCAAATAATGGAATATCTACACACATACCATGACATTTGGAGGCTTTATTCATGGCAATATGAAAGCTACTGAGTTTGTTACTCTCCTCCTCTACCACTGCCCTTGTATTCTTATAGCCAGGACTTGCACGGTGCCCTGTGAAGGAAGATGTCCAACTGGACGGCTGTAAGCGAGTTCCTCCTCCTGGGCTTCTCTGACACTCGGGAGCTGCAGATCTTACACTTTGTCATCTTTCTCGCAGCGTACCTGGCAACTCTAGTGGGGAACCTCCTTGTTATCACTGTCGTAACTACGGACCACCATCTCCACAGCCCCATGTACTACTTTTTGGCAAATTTGTCCATCCTTGACCTTGGATCCATCTCTGTCATAGTGCCCAAGTCCATGGGCAATTCTCTCTCAAACTCCAGGACAATTTCCTATGCTGGATGTGTGTCCCAGGTCTTTCTCTTCTTGCTCTTTGGTGAGGCCAATTTTTCATTCCTCACCATCATGGCATATGACCGATATGTTGCCATCTGCAAGCCACTGCATTATGAGATATTAATGAACAAGAGAGCTTGCGTCCAGATGGCTGCCAGTGCTTGGGCTGCTGGTGCCATTCAGTCTGCACTGCACACTGGGAACACCTTTAGTCTACCCTTCTGCCACTCAAATACCATCAACCAGTTCTTCTGTGAAGTGCCCCAGCTGCTCAAGCTCTCCTGCTCTGTCACATACCGCAGAGAGCTGGCAGCTCTTGCCTTCTTTGTGTTTTTAGCTTTTGGCTGTTTTGTTTTCATTGTTGTGTCGTATGTTCAGATCTTCACCACAGTGTGGAGAATCCCCTCAGAGCAGGGCCGGCAGAAAGCCTTCTCCACCTGCATTCCTCACCTGGCTGTGGTCTCCCTGCTTCTTTCAACTGGTGGCATTGCTTACACAAAGCCCATCTCTGACTCCCTGTCCACTCTGGATCTCCTGGCAGCTGTTGTGTATTGTGTGGTGCCTCCAATGATGAATCCGGTCATCTACAGCATGAGGAACAAGGAGATCCAAACTGCCCTGAAGAGACTGCTCCAAAGGTTTTGTGAAAAAATACTCCAGAAATAATAATTCATTCATTAAATTATTGTTTTCATGCTATAGTGTGCCACCTCTTTACAAAACATGAATGAGGTAGGATAATTCTGTAGTCGTGTACATAGAATGACACTTGACTTGGGTCATTTTGTGTAAACAGTGTTTCATGTATGAAGTTTACCGTCTGTGCCACCTTTAATAAATCTCATCAATTGCAAGAGGGAGAATGGAAAACTTTTCTTTACCAGTTGGTGTAATCAATTATTTGGATATAGGCAAATATCCAGATTCTGTGAAGCTGAGATGAACCGCAGACACTTTAGAGGACAGGCACAGAATTCACATGGATCCAGATAGACTGGGTAGCTGGGCTAGAAAAAGCAGGATGAAGTCCAAGGAAAGAAATGCAAGTTGTTTCAGCTAGCAAAGAATAATTAAAAGCATAAATACAAGCTGGATTAGAAATGGCTTAGTGGCAGCACTGTTGAAAAGGGTCTTGGGAATCTGGTGTATCATAGACTTAACATGGCTCATCAATTTGATGTAGCTACAGAAACATGAATGCAGTTTTGGGCTGCAACAACAGGAGCATTATTTAGAAAACATGGGAGGTGATAGGGATCTCTGCTTGGACCCGTGCTATTCAATATATTCATTAATAATGTGGACGAGGGGGTGGAAAGCTCAATGATTATGTCAGCACACAGTACCAAGATGTGTGAATACATGGGCACACAAGAGGATAGGACAAAGATCCAGGACGACCTTGACAGTCCAGATTTATGGGCATAACAAAGTGAGATAAGGTTTAAACAGGGAGGGGGAAGTGCAAGGACCTTCACCTGGGTAGGGAGAACCCTCACCACAACTATACATTGGGTAGTGGTCTACTGGCTGACACAGCATCTGAATTAGACCTGGGGGTCACTATCAACTGAAATATGAATATGAGCCAAGAGTGTCGAGGCTGCCAGAAGGGAAAATAAAACTCTGGCATGCCTCAGCCAATGTGTGGCCACTAGATCCAGGGAGGTAATCCTTCCTTTCTATTCAGCATTGGTGAGGCCTCAGGTGGAGTACTGTTCCCGGTTCTGTACACCACACTTCAAGAAGAATGTGGGTAAGGTCAACAGGGTACAAATAAGGGCTACCCACATGGATAAGGGCATGGAAAGTAGGTGCTGTGAGGATAGACTCTGGGAACTGGGCCTGTTCAGGCCGAGTAGAGAAGTCTGAGAGGTGACTGGATAGCTGCCTAGAAGCATGTCGGGGGGAGCACCAAGAACTGGGAGAGCAACTATTCAGGACGGCACCTCAAGGGAGGATGAGGACCCACAGGCATAAACTAATAGAGGGTAACTTCGGGTTGGACGTATGGAAGAAACTTCTTCTCTGTAAGGGTCACCAGAATCTGGAACATACTCCCCGCAGGGGTGGTGCAGTCAACCTTCTTGGAGGTGTTCAACATGAGAGTGGACAGGAACACATCTGAGCCCAATAACTTTCAGTGCAGGGCAAGGGACTGGACATGATGAGTGCACAGGTGCCTTGTGGTTCCATGATTCTGTAGTGCCAATCGACCTGCTGCTGGTTAGGCTTCATCTAGACTATTATGTGAAGTTCTGGGCCCCATATTTTTAAAATAATCCTGAAAAGTTAGGGAAGTTCAGAGATAGGTGACATGAATGATAATGGGTTGCAATGCAAGGCATGCAGGGAGAGGTTGAGAGAATCCTTATAGGCTTGGCAGTGCTATGTTGGATAGCACTACAGAAGAAAGAGACTTGGGGGTCATCATTGAGCACAAGATGAACATGAGCCTGCAATGCGATGCTGCGGCTAGTAAAGCGACCAAAATGCTGGCTTGCATCCATAGATGCTTCTCAAGCAAATCCCGGGGCATCATTCTCCCCTTGTACTCGGCCTTGGTGAGGCCGCAGCTGGAGTACTGCGTCCAGTTTTGGGCTCCACAATTCAAAAAGGATGTGGAGAAGCTTGAGAGAGTCCAGAGGAGAGCCACGCGCATGATCAGAGGTCAGGAAAACAGAACTTACGATGACAGGCTGAGAGCCATGGGACTCTTTAGTCTGGAAAAGCATAGGCTCAGGGGTGATCTGATGGCCACCTATAAGTTTATCAAGGGTGACCACCAGGATCTGGGGGAACGTCTGTTCACCAGAGCGCCCCAAGGGATGACGAGCTCGAACGGTCACAAACTCCTGCAAGAGCGTTTCAGGCTGGACATAAGGAAGAATTTCTTCACTGTCTGAGCCCCCAAGGTCTGGAACAGTCTGCCAGAGGAGGTGGTTCAAGCACCTACATTGAACACCTTCAAGAGTAAATTGGATGCTTATCTTGCTGGGATCCTATGACCCCAGCTGACTTCCTGCCCTTTGGGCAGGGGGCTGGACTCGTTGATCTCCCGAGGTCCCTTCCAGCCCTAATGTCTATGAAATCTATGAAAATCTCATATAAACACACCTAGCCTGCTGCAAATGCTACATGCCACGAATGACACGTGCCCCCGGATGCTGCCGGGGCATGGTGACTGCCCGCAGGCAGTGGCGGTGGCAGCAAATGGGGAGCTCCCTCAGGTAGCCATGGTAGTGTCAGCGGCAGGGACTGGGGGAGTGGCAAGTGGTGGTGGGCAGTCAGCAACCATGCGCAGAAACCACCAGCCGCATTGGCAGTGGTAAAGCAGTGATCCACAACTGTCCGTAGATGCTGTCGGCAGTGTTGGAGGTCAGAGGAGGTGGAGGCACTGGCAACTGCACACAGGCACCGGTGGTGCTTCTTTCAGGGGGTGCACGTACACCCATATCCACCCCCTATGCATCGCTAATACCACTTGCAATGTTAACCCCCAGTGACCTGTTGTGGGCAGCATATGTGGCAGACTTGCCCCTCACATGTTGTGCTGTGCACAGTGCTGGGCCTGGGTTGTGTTGCATGTGGTGTGCAAAGCTAGAGCTGGACACATGGTGCAATCACCAGATGTAGCCAGTCCACAATGCACGTTGCATGAAGTGCCTCCATGGGACCACCCCTGTGGGCTTCATCTGGCAGATGGGGTCCATCTGTGCTTGACACAGATGGGTTCAAGGGAAGTGGGTGGTAGAAGAAATGAGGGGGACCTGGGACCTGGGACATATACAACTCAAGGGAAAGTGGTCTGAGGGACATATTTGTGACACTAGGTTCAGAACCAGGAACTTGCTAATGATTGCTGAGCTAATATTTTTCAATGTGATGCCTTGCAATGGAGCTTGTTTGTCTGAGTTATGGAATATATTCATTATATTTAGATTTTTTTTTTTTGCCACTTACAACCTGACTTTTACTTTCAGGTTATTTTCTCCTGCAAAACTACAAAGGAACCCAGCTAATTGCAAGTTGGTGCCTCCCTCCATGCTAAGGTGCCCAGTCTGGCTCACTGGGACAACAGATCCAGATAGAGAAGCTCAGGCCTTTTCAGAGATCCCATGACTTGTGCTGTTAGGGAGATTAAACTACAGCACAGCTCTGCTCTTCTGCTAACAGCTGTACAGCTCGGACTGCTTACAACCAGGGTTTTGCTTCTGAGCTGTGCAGGACTCCAGGGAACGAGTCCCATGAGCCTTTGGAAGAAAACAACTGACAAATTGCCATCTTGCTTTGGTCCTTTTCTACAAGGCGGGGTTGAGGTTAGCTGCTCACTCAGAAACCCGGTTGGATTTACTGCAGTGGTTCAGTGACAGAGGGAGCAGAGAAAGACCCCTGAGTTATCTGTGCTTCTGGGGACCTAGACTAGTGGTTGGTGCAGAGGAGATTGGAGATAAGCTCGACAAAAGGAAAGAATCTCAGCACGGGAAACCTGAATGTGACACAAGCGATAGGATAACTTCCACAGAAACAATTTCAGCAAGTTTTCTGCATCAGTGAAGTGTCCTGTCTCAGTAAAATGCAGAGGAGATTTAAGAATATAAAAGGTGGAAAACCCGACTATGAAAATCATACTGCTTTTTATGTATAACAGATTCAAATCTACAAGAGTGAATGAAGACATTTTCAATGTTTTTGCTATTATTACATATAAAAGCATACAGTTTATAGGGAGTGGTGTGGAGGGTGGGGTGGGAATGGGACCTCTAAGACAATAACATTTTTATAGTATCTTTTGCTTCACATGTATTTGATTGCAGCATACATTTTCCAGGTGAGATAGATAAATTATAGAATTCCCGGTTTAGAGCACATAATAAATAAAAATCCTGAGCTGAGGCTGGGCTTTCTTCACTTTTTTAATGGAATATTACAATATTTTATTTTATATGAGGCCTTGTCAGGGAAAAGTAATTTATTAAAATCTATTTGTCCATAAGGCAAATAATGGAATATCTACACACATACCATGACATTTGGAGGCTTTATTCATGGCAATATGAAAGCTACTGAGTTTGTTACTCTCCTCCTCTACCACTGCCCTTGTATTCTTATAGCCAGGACTTGCACGGTGCCCTGTGAAGGAAGATGTCCAACTGGACGGCTGTAAGCGAGTTCCTCCTCCTGGGCTTCTCTGACACTCGGGAGCTGCAGATCTTACACTTTGTCATCTTTCTCGCAGCGTACCTGGCAACTCTAGTGGGGAACCTCCTTGTTATCACTGTCGTAACTACGGACCACCATCTCCACAGCCCCATGTACTACTTTTTGGCAAATTTGTCCATCCTTGACCTTGGATCCATCTCTGTCATAGTGCCCAAGTCCATGGCCAATTCTCTCTCAAACTCCAGGACAATTTCCTATGCTGGATGTGTGTCCCAGGTCTTTCTCTTCTTGCTCTTTGGTGAGGCCAATTTTTCATTCCTCACCATCATGGCATATGACCGATATGTTGCCATCTGCAAGCCACTGCATTATGAGATATTAATGAACAAGAGAGCTTGCGTCCAGATGGCTGCCAGTGCTTGGGCTGCTGGTGCCATTCAGTCTGCACTGCACACTGGGAACACCTTTAGTCTACCCTTCTGCCACTCAAATACCATCAACCAGTTCTTCTGTGAAGTGCCCCAGCTGCTCAAGCTCTCCTGCTCTGTCACATACCGCAGAGAGCTGGCAGCTCTTGCCTTCTTTGTGTTTTTAGCTTTTGGCTGTTTTGTTTTCATTGTTGTGTCGTATGTTCAGATCTTCACCACAGTGTGGAGAATCCCCTCAGAGCAGGGCCGGCAGAAAGCCTTCTCCACCTGCATTCCTCACCTGGCTGTGGTCTCCCTGCTTCTTTCAACTGGTGGCATTGCTTACACAAAGCCCATCTCTGACTCCCTGTCCACTCTGGATCTCCTGGCAGCTGTTGTGTATTGTGTGGTGCCTCCAATGATGAATCCGGTCATCTACAGCATGAGGAACAAGGAGATCCAAACTGCCCTGAAGAGACTGCTCCAAAGGTTTTGTGAAAAAATACTCCAGAAATAATAATTCATTCATTAAATTATTGTTTTCATGCTATAGTGTGCCACCTCTTTACAAAACATGAATGAGGTAGGATAATTCTGTAGTCGTGTACATAGAATGACACTTGACTTGGGTCATTTTGTGTAAACAGTGTTTCATGTATGAAGTTTACCGTCTGTGCCACCTTTAATAAATCTCATCAATTGCAAGAGGGAGAATGGAAAACTTTTCTTTACCAGTTGGTGTAATCAATTATTTGGATATAGGCAAATATCCAGATTCTGTGAAGCTGAGATGAACCGCAGACACTTTAGAGGACAGGCACAGAATTCACATGGATCCAGATAGACTGGGTAGCTGGGCTAGAAAAAGCAGGATGAAGTCCAAGGAAAGAAATGCAAGTTGTTTCAGCTAGCAAAGAATAATTAAAAGCATAAATACAAGCTGGATTAGAAATGGCTTAGTGGCAGCACTGTTGAAAAGGGTCTTGGGAATCTGGTGTATCATAGACTTAACATGGCTCATCAATTTGATGTAGCTACAGAAACATGAATGCAGTTTTGGGCTGCAACAACAGGAGCATTATTTAGAAAACATGGGAGGTGATAGGGATCTCTGCTTGGACCCGTGCTATTCAATATATTCATTAATAATGTGGACGAGGGGGTGGAAAGCTCAATGATTATGTCAGCACACAGTACCAAGATGTGTGAATACATGGGCACACAAGAGGATAGGACAAAGATCCAGGACGACCTTGACAGTCCAGATTTATGGGCATAACAAAGTGAGATAAGGTTTAAACAGGGAGGGGGAAGTGCAAGGACCTTCACCTGGGTAGGGAGAACCCTCACCACAACTATACATTGGGTAGTGGTCTACTGGCTGACACAGCATCTGAATTAGACCTGGGGGTCACTATCAACTGAAATATGAATATGAGCCAAGAGTGTCGAGGCTGCCAGAAGGGAAAATAAAACTCTGGCATGCCTCAGCCAATGTGTGGCCACTAGATCCAGGGAGGTAATCCTTCCTTTCTATTCAGCATTGGTGAGGCCTCAGGTGGAGTACTGTTCCCGGTTCTGTACACCACACTTCAAGAAGAATGTGGGTAAGGTCAACAGGGTACAAATAAGGGCTACCCACATGGATAAGGGCATGGAAAGTAGGTGCTGTGAGGATAGACTCTGGGAACTGGGCCTGTTCAGGCCGAGTAGAGAAGTCTGAGAGGTGACTGGATAGCTGCCTAGAAGCATGTCGGGGGGAGCACCAAGAACTGGGAGAGCAACTATTCAGGACGGCACCTCAAGGGAGGATGAGGACCCACAGGCATAAACTAATAGAGGGTAACTTCGGGTTGGACGTATGGAAGAAACTTCTTCTCTGTAAGGGTCACCAGAATCTGGAACATACTCCCCGCAGGGGTGGTGCAGTCAACCTTCTTGGAGGTGTTCAACATGAGAGTGGACAGGAACACATCTGAGCCCAATAACTTTCAGTGCAGGGCAAGGGACTGGACATGATGAGTGCACAGGTGCCTTGTGGTTCCATGATTCTGTAGTGCCAATCGACCTGCTGCTGGTTAGGCTTCATCTAGACTATTATGTGAAGTTCTGGGCCCCATATTTTTAAAATAATCCTGAAAAGTTAGGGAAGTTCAGAGATAGGTGACATGAATGATAATGGGTTGCAATGCAAGGCATGCAGGGAGAGGTTGAGAGAACTAGCAATATTTAGCTCACAGAAAAGGAAATTATGTGGGCACATCACAGCAGTCTTGAAATAGCTGAATAAGTGCCATGCAGTCGTGGGTGAAAAGCAACAGTTCTGCATTGCTGCTTTGGGAAGCATGTCAAGCTTCCAATTCAAGCAAAGTAATTTTAGATTAGATTTGAGGAAAAAAGCACTCTTGTTTTCAGAGTAGTGAGGACATTTGATAGATTGCCCAGGGAAGTTGTAGTCTCCTTCATTGGAGGTTTTCAAGAAGAGGTTGGATGTACATTGGCCAGGGAAAATTTTGGAGTAACGTTCTTGCATTTGCATGGGGGTTTGATTCTAATTATTATTAGAATTATTAGAATAATAGAATTGTGATTCTATTATTATTAATTACATCACTAATATGTAGGAAATTTAAGCAATGAAATGCAAGTGAGTATACAGTGAGACAGTAGGAGTATTAGATGCCTCACTAGACAACCTCAGTTTTTTCTCTTTTTCCCCTCTGTAGGGCAGACAGACAGAAGGTCACCAGTTCTTATGATATTGTATACATGTGTGAAGTGCTTGACCTCAACTTGGCATTAATAAGATTTTGACCTATTATAAAGTTTGACTGAAACAGTACTTCCCAAAGACAAGTGTTTTGGGATCCAATGAGAGTCTGATCACATTAAACATAGTACAATTAGCCCACATCTTAACTACTGTAAAGAGATCTTGAATCATCCCCTTTGGCCAGGATGAGATCCAGAAGAGTCTTACCGCTTGTCAGCCCATAGACCTCTTGAGTCAAATAGAGCCCATGAATGCAAGTGAGGAAGTGTTGCAACCGATCAGATTTGGCCAAATGCTCTTCCCATGAGATATCAGGGTGGTTGAAATCACTCATGATGACCATGAAGTGAAAGCATGCAGCTTCGGCCAGTTCCCCAGCAAATTCATTGCCAAGCTCTTCCTCCTGGTTAGGAGGTCTGTAATAGCCTCCTACAGTTATACAACCTCCACCACATTCTTCCCGTATTCTAACCCAGAGGGTCTCAAGTCTCCCTCCTTGGATGCCAATCTCTGCCTGTAGGGAAGTGCACTGCTCCTTCACATACAGAGCTACACCCCTGACCTTCCTTGCAACACAATCCCTCCTGTACAAAGTAGAGGCATCAAGACCTGTAGTCTAGTCATAGATGAAGTCCAACCAGGTCTCCATTATCCCTATGAGATTGTGTTCATTTTTGGTTACCAAAAGAGTCAGTTTCTCCTGTTTGACCCCATGCTTGTGGCATTTGTGTACAGGAAGCTGAACCTGCCATCAGAAGCTCTGGGATTCCCGATGCTCTTCGAAGAGTCTCAGCATAGAATCATAGAATCTGTGAGTCAGAAGGAACCTAGACAGATCATCTAGTCCGACCCCCTGCCATGGGCAGAAAGGAGCACTGGGGGTGGCAGGGGTCACAAGACACCAGCCAGGTGCCTATCCAGTCTCTTCTTGAAGATGTCCAGAGAAGGTGAGTGCACCATCTCTCTGGGAAGTAGTTCTTCCTAGTATCTAACCTAACCCTATCCTCCCTCAGCTTGTGGTCATTGTTCCTGGTGACACCAAGTGGGGCCCTGGTGAACAGACTTTCCATGAGTCCCTGCTGCTGGCCCCTGATAAGGTTGTAGGCGGCCACAAGATCCCCACCCCCTCAGTCTCCTCTTGCAGAGACTGAAGAGATTCAGGTCCCTCAGCCTCTTCTCATAGGGCTGGCCACAGAGGCCCTCAACCATACAAGTACCCTCCTCTGGATCCTCTCCAGGTTCTCCACAACCTTTTTGAAGTGCGGCGTCCAGAACTGGATGCAGGACTCCAGCTACGGCTTGACCAGCGCCGCATAGAGGAGGAGCAAGACCTCTCTGGACCTGTTAGTGATGCCCCTGTTGATGCAGGACAGGGTGTGGTTGGCTCTGCCTATTGCTTCAGCGCATTGGTGACTCATATTCATCCTGGAGTCAATCCTGACTCCAAGATCCATCTCTGCCTCTGTGCTGCCGAGAGGGTCAGCCCCTAACCTAGAACCATAATGCTGGTTCCCTCTCCCCAGGTGCAGCATCCTGCACTTGGCCTTGTTGAACCGCATCCTGTTCAGATCCGCCCACTTCTCTAACCTATCCAGGTGTGCCTGGATGTGGTCCCTGCCTGCCGGTGTATTCACTTTACCCCACAGCTTGGTGTTATCAGTGAACTTGAACAAAGTGCTCTCCACACCCTCGTCCAAGTCGCTAATGAAGATGTCGAACAGCACCGGCCCAAGGACCGAGCCCTGGGGGACTCCGCTGCCCACACCCTCCCAGGTCAACATCAACCCATCCACCACCACCCTCTGGGTGTGCCCCTGGAGCCAGTTTGCCACCCATGTGACCATGCATTCGTCAATGCCGCAACCCCTCAACTTGCCCACCAGACTTGGGGGGGACACTGTGTCAAAGCCCTTCTGGAAGTCCAAGAAGATGACATCGACTTCCTCCTTCCCATCTAAGCTCTTTGTTACCTGGTCATAGAAAGAGACCAGGTTTGTCAGGCAGGATCGGCCATGAACCCATGCTGGTTCCCCTCAACATCACTTCTCCTGCAGGGCTCTCACAAATGTGGCCCTTGATAATTTTTTCAAAGACCTTCCCCAGGATAGAAGTGAGGCCGACTGGCCTGTAGTTGCCAGGTTCTTCTTTCCTCCCCTTCTTGAAAATAGGGACCACATTGGCCCTTTTCCAGTCCTCAGAGACTTGTGCCGAGCACCAGGAGTCCTCAAACAGCCATGCGAATAGCTCCGCAATGACACCAGCCAATTCCCTCAGCACCTGCAGGTGAAGGTCATCCGGGCCCGCCGATTTGGACACATCTAAGCCCTCCAGCTAATCCTTAACTAGGTCTGAACTAACAGTCGGGGGACTCGCATCCTTCCTGGGCCTCTCTACGCTGTCACCTGAGAGCACCCCATTGTCAGCAGACAGGAACAGAGAAGCAAAGAACTTGTTGAAGAGTTCTGCCTTCTTTTGCTCGTCCGTCACCAACTGCCCTGCCCTGGCTTGTAGGGGTCCAGTGTTATCCCAAGACTTTTTCTTGATACCTATATACTTGAAGAAGGACTTTTTGTTATCCTTAATCTCAGAAGCTAATCTAAGCTCCAGTGCTGCATTAGCCTTCCTCACCAAATCCCTAAAAGCTCGGGTCAGGGAGGTGTACTCCTCCTTTGTCCCTGCTCCCTGGTTCCACCACCAGTACACTTTTTTCTTTGCCCTCAGGCCAGCCTGGATATCCATGCTCAGACATGGAGGTTTCTTGGACCCTTTTCCCGCCTTCCTGCACAGAGGAATTGCATCGTGCTGCACCCCAGGGATAGCTTCCTTGAGGAAGGACCACCTTTCCAGGACCCCCATACTAGCTACCCCTGGGATCCAAGTGCCTCCCTGACTACTGCCCTGAGCACATCAAAGTTGGCTTTCCTAAAGTCAAACATTTGTGCTGTGCTAGTTACCCTCCCTCCCTTTCTCTGAACAGCAAACTGGATCAGTTCATGATGACTGTCCCCTAGCCTCCCTTGTACTAGCACCTCCCCCACCAGATCATCCCCAGAGGCTAACACCAGATCCAATATGTCATTTCCCCTAGTGGGGACAAGTACCTCCTGCACGAGGTGTAGGTTCTGTACGCACATCAGGAAACTTTGTGAATGGCTAGACTTGGCCGACTGCTCCTCCCCATTGATGTCAGGGTAATTCATATCACCCATGACCACAACATCCTTTGCATGCATAGCCTCCCCCAGCTGCCTGGAAAATTCCAGATCCAGCTCTTCCTCCTGATGTGGTGGCCTGTATTAAACCCCAACCACCAGATCCCTCTCCACCCACCCTCCTTAGAGCTGGACCCACAGAGTCTCAGTTAAGCCTTCCTCTGGTCCCATTTGGAAGGAAAAACTGGTTTGCTGTTCCCTAACATAGAGTGCAACCCCACCACCTTTTTTCCACTTCCAATCTCTTCTAAACAAACTATAGCCCTCCATGTCTACTGCCCAGCCAAAAGTTTCATCCCACCATGTCTCCATCCTGGGGCTGGGGTAGGAGTGAGATCCTTTGTGTTACCTGACCTCCTCATTCTGTGGTTGCCCTGATTCTTCTAGGGCTTGCACTAGTGATAGTCGGCTTGGGCCCTTGCAATCTTAGTGTAAATGTTATGGCATCCTTCGTTTCAAGAATGGCACCATCAGTATTTCCTTCCAATATTAAATGGCAGGAAAGGAGTTTCTGTACATTTCTGGAAGGGGAACATCCCCAGAAAAAAGACTATATTAATGCTGGTTGGACACTATTGCATGTTTAGCCATTTGTTAATATGAACCCACATTCTTACATATGTGTCCCCTTTTCATGTTAAACCCAATTACATGAATGTTGTGTCAATTTTAGCATGATGGAAAGGCATTTTGGAAGACAAGGACTTACAGTATTTCCTAAGACAACCAATGAGTAAATAATAATATCACCTGTTGACCCTGTTGATGTTGTTGGGAGTGACCGTTTTGTTTGAAGAGTTCTCTTTTTGAGCAATGCATATTTTCGCTGAATGGTGAATTGAAGCACATCAACTTTTAGTAATGATGTGATACATGTCCAAAAAATAGGTGATGGGGGTTCAAATTTCCCTTGGCCAAGAAGTTTCTGGAAGCAGATAGCTCAGTTTCCAAGCAACTGAGTATGAGGCTGAGTAATGAGAAAGTGCTCTGAGTACGAGGTTGCTGGAAAAGAGGTGTGTTCTTCTTATAGTTTCATAGTTTCATAGTAGCTAGAGTCGGAAGGGACCTAGGTAGATCATCTAGTCCGACCCCCTGCCTTAGCAGGAAAGAGCACCGGGGTCAGATGACCCCGGCAAGGTGCTCATCTAACTTCCTTTTAAAAATCCCCAGGCTAGGAGCCTGCACCACTTCCCCTGGAAGCTGGTTCCAGGCCCTAGCCACCCTGACTGTGAAGTAGCGCCTCCTAATATCTAATCTAAACTTACCCTCCGCCAGTTTGTGACCGTTATTCCTGGTCACTCCTGGCAGTGCACGGGGGAACAGGGACTCCCCCAATACCTGCTGATCCCCCCTGACCAGTTTGTAGCAGGCCACAAGGTCCCCCCTTAGCCTTCTCTTGTGGAGGCTAAACAGGTTCAGGTCCCGTAGCCTATCCTCATAAGGCCTGCCCTGCTGACCCCTGATCATACGAGTGGCCCTCCTCTGAACTCTTTCCATATTGTCCACGTCCCTCTTGAAGTGTGGCGCCCAGAACTGGACGCAGTACTCCAGCTGCGGCCTGACCAGTGCCGCATAGAGGGGGAGGATCACCTCCCTGGACCTGCTCGAGATGCATCTGTGGATGCATGATAGGGTACGATTGGCCTTCTTGACTGCCTCCCCACACTGCCGGCCCATGTTCATCGTGGAGTCAATGACGACTCCAAGATCCTTTTCCGCCTCCGTGCTGGCAAGAGGAGAGTTCCCCAACCTGTAAGTGTGGTGCCGGTTCTTCCTCCCCATGTGCAACACCTTGCACTTATCAGTGTTAAACCCCATCCTATTCTCATCCGCCCACCGTTGCAACCTGTCAAGGTCAGCTTGTAGCCTATTGCACCCTTCTAGTGCACCCACATCCCCCCACATCTTAGTGTCATCAGCAAACTTGAACAGGGTGCTTTCTACCCCCTCATCCAAGTCACTGATGAAGATGTTGAACAGTGCAGGCCCGAGGACCGAGCCCTGCGGAACCCCACTGCCCACATCCTTCCAGGTCGAGAAGAACCCATCCACTACCACCCTCTGGGTGCGGCCCTCCAACCAGTTGGCGACCCATTTGACCGTGTGGGCATCGACACCACAGTCTCTCAGCTTTTTGATGAGGACAGGGTGAGAGACAGTGTCGAAAGCCTTCCGGAAGTCCAAAAAGACTACATCCACAGCAACCCCTGCGTCTAATGATTTGGTGACCTGATCGTAAAAGGCCACCAGGTTGGTCTGACAAGACCTGCCACTGATGAACCCATGTTGGTTGCCCCTGAGCATGCATTCCCCCGCAAGGCCCTCCTGGATGTGTGCCAGGATAATTTTTTCAAAGAGCTTACCCGGGATAGAGGTCAGACTAACTGGCCTGTAATTTCCCGGGTCCTCTTTTTTTCCCTTTTTGAAGATAGGGACCACATTGGCCCTCTTCCAGTCCTCCGGCACCTCGCCAGAGCACCACGAGTGCTCATAGAGCCGTGCCAGGGGTCCCGCAATGACCTCAGCCAGTTCCTGTAGAACCCTAGGGTGAAGATCGTCCGGACCAGCGGACTTGAACACGTCCAGCTTCTCCAGAAGTACCCTAACTAACTCCTCGCTAACCCTTGGCCCAGGCGTGTCTCTCTCGGGGCCCGAGGGGGGCCCAGCAGGGAGGTGGCTGAACTGGTCCCTACTTAGGAAGACAGAGGCAAAGAAATCGTTAAATATGTTAGCTTTGTCATCTGGCGTGATGACTAAGTTGCCCATTGTGTCCTGCAGGGGCCCCACATTACCCGGGACCCTCTTTTTACCCCCTATGTATTTGAAGAAGGACTTCTTATTGTCCTTAATCCGGGAAGCTAGTCCTATCTCCAACTCTGCCTTGGCCCTCCTGACTGCCCCCCTACATCCTCGGGCGACTATAACATAGTCCTTCTTGGCGATGACCCCATCTCTCCATTGGGTATATGCCTCCCTTTTAGCAAGGAGACATTCCCGGATGCTCTTAGTGAGCCATGGGGGTTTATGTGCCCTCCTGCTCCCTTTGACCCTTGTTGGGATTACCTCCCTTTGGGCATGGAGGATCGTCTCCTTAAGGAGCAACCACTCACCTTCGACATCTGATTCCCTTCCCCTCTGGGTCCTCAGCGCTTCCCCAACTATCCTCCTTAGCTTGTTGAAGTCAGCCCTCCTAAAGTCTAGGGCTGTTGCCTTGCTGCAGCCCTTTGCCACCTTACGCTGGATGGTGAATTCCAGCAAGCGATGATCACTGTCTCCCAGGTGGCCCATCACCCGCAGCCCCCTCACCAGGTCATCACCCGTGGCCAGCACTAGGTCCAACAAGGCGTCTCCCCTGGTGGGACTGTGCACCTCCTGGGTTAGATGGAGGTCCTGCAGTCTGGCTAAGAACCGACGTGAGCGATCAGACTTGGCTGACTGCTCCTCCCAGCATTCCTTCATTTTGCCTAGTTTTAGGACACCTGACATGCACCTAAGAGACACAGACCCTTTCACTCTGGTGACGACATGTTTCTGAATCCCAAGTATTTTGGTTGAAGATGGCAATGTACATATCTCTTTGAAAATGGTGGCCATACCCAGCCCGTACATTTTTGTGAGAAAGGCAGCTACACTTCAGAAACCGCCAACTGAGCCAGTGCAGGTTGTGAGAGCTGCAATTTCTGATTCTGGTCTTGTCAGAGGTAAGGCATTGGGCTCTGGCTGCTTTCTGACCACATCAAAATGAGACTCTGACTGAGCAGTAGTTTGACACTGCTGGGTTCAAGGGAAACTGGTGTTGGAAGAAATGAGGGGGAGCTGGGACCTGGGACATATACAACTCATGGGAAAGTGGTCTGAGGGACATATTCATGACAGTAAATACAGAGCCAGGACCCTTCTAATGATTGCTGAGCTAATATTTTGTCAATGTGATGCCTTGCAGACTGGGCACCTTAGGATGAAGGGAGGCAGTAAGTGCCATGCAGTCGTGGGTGAAAAGCAACAGTTCTTCATTGCTGCTTTGGGAAGGATGTCAAGCTTCCAACTCAAGCAAAGTAATTTTAGATTAGATTTGAGAAGAAAAGCACCCTTGTTTTCAGAGCAGTGAGGATGTGGAATAGATTGCCCAGGGAAGTTGTTGAACCTTCACTGGAGGTTTTCAAGAAGAGGTTGGATGGACATTGGCCAGGGATAATTTTGGCGTTATATTCTTGCATTTGTGCATTTGATTCCTGAAGTCCCTTCTATTTTATTGTTATTTATTGTGATTCTAATTGTTGTAAGATTTATAAGTATAGAACTGTGACTGCATCACTAATATGTATGGGATTTAAATAATGGCCTAGCATAAATAGACAGTGAGACAGTAGGAGTATTGGGCGTCTTCTTACAAAATCTCGTTTTTCTTCTCATTTGTCTTCTGTAGGTCAGACAGACAGATGGGTTTATATGTTTTTAGCTTTAGGCTGCTTTGTTTCCATCATTGTGTTGTATATTCAGATCTTCACCACACTGTTGAGGATCCCCTCTGAGCAGGGCCAGCAGAAAGCCTTCTCCACCTGCATTCCTCACCTGACTGAGGTCTCCCTGTGTATCTCCACTGGTGCCTTCGCGTACATGAAACCCACCTCCAACTTCCCATCCTCTCTAGATCTTCTGACAGCTGTTCTGTATTCTGTGGTTCTTCCAATGGTAAATCCATTCATCTATAGCATGAAGAACAAGGAGATCAAAAGTGCTCTGAAAAAACTGCTCCAAAGGCAGATGCTCTTCAAGAACAGGATGTCCCTTTTTACTTTGTGTGTTTGGTTTACTGCTTTGTTTCTTAAGATCTATGATTAAGTCATAAAATTAAGTATTCATAATGTTGTGCGCATTCTACTTATGAAAGATGACAGTTCTCAGCTACATTCAGCAGTGCAATAAAGACTGTGGTACTCAGCTGGAGTCTTTTTGTGTTAACATTGTTGAAATGTAAGTGTATGAGTCTGGTGTTCCATGTGCCACCTATATTCAAACCTTTTATTTCCCAGATGCTGATTATGACTTGTGGGATGTGGTTTTCTAAATGGTAAGATGAATGATTTGGATGCCAGAATAGAGAGCTGCCTGAGAAAATTTGCAGCTGACACAACCTGGGAAGGCTTGCAAACCCCCTGGAGGACAAGAGTGGAATAAGAATGGTTTTAATAGATCAGATAACTGGGTTAGAGGTAACAGGGGGAAAGCCAGTATGGATAAATTTAAGATGCTATATCCAGGAAAAAGTTTAAAAAAGCATAAATACAGAATGGGAGATAAGTGCCAGGCAGTCAGCGTTTATGTGAAGATTCAGGAGTTTTGGGGGAGCACAGCCTCAACATAAATTGACTACTTGCTGCAATTGTAAAGAAAGCAAATGCAATTTTTGAGCTGTATTAAGAGGTGTAAGACACTTGAGATGACAGTGACATTTCTTAGTGCTGGTCTGGGCTTCACTTTTTAGAAAGAAAGGAGCTAGCTGCAGCAGGTACCCAGGTGGGCGAGAAACATAATAATAAAGTATTTGAAAGGTAAGCTGTATAAGAAAGTTTGATAGAACTGGACAAAGATATTTAGGGCCAGATAATCTTTAGGGTCATTTTTAATGGTGATTGTATGATAATGTTCAGGATTACTGCTTCTGCAGTAGACTTACAGGTGTAATGTAAGTATGTAATGAGTAAGGACTGAAGATTAAGTGTGCCCCTAACAGTTGTTTAATCTACATTTAATCTTGCCAAGTTAGGTAAAAATTCTAATATTACAAAAGCCTTAATCTGCCTGTCCGTAAGTCTTTATTCATGCTCTGACTGGCAGTGCATAGTCCCAAAGCATGAATGTCCATGGAACAACATGCATTTGGCCTGGCTGAGGAAACTTCAATAGACTCCACAGAATCCTGTGCAAGGACATTGGGAGCCAGGGCTTAGAGGTGAAAGAGTGAGAATGAGAACTAGATTTGGTAGAGGTACTCCAGATTTCCACCTTGGTAAATGACCTCAGCTTTCAAAAAAGGATGGCATGAATATATCTTGTTATCATGCAGACAATTATGCTACAAGTTGATTATATTGATAAAGACAAAGCATAATACGGAAGTCATAATAAAAATGGCAACACCCATGGGTGGATGCAGGATTTCCTAAAGTGCTGTGCAGCACACCACTCCTCAGATCATGGGGGGATAGGGTAAGGCATGGGTGCAGCTCCTCCATACACATCTGGGGGTACATGCCCCCCGTGCCCTCCCGGGCTGCATGCCCCACCTCCCCATGCCCACCACATGAGCTGCTCATGGCTCTGTCCCCACCCTGCCCAGGCTGTGCAAGGCTTGACCCTCCCTCATTGCCACTGGGGGTGGGGGGAATGGAAGCCCCAGCAGTGACGGAGAAAGGGAGTGTGGATAGGGCTAAGGCTGGGGCCTCAAACTACATGGCCCCGAAAACCCTCTCCGCTTCCCCCTACCCCCTCTGTTGTACATAACTGGATTGATTATTGGACCCAGCATGGAATACAGCATGGCTTCTATGAGATCAAGAGCTGATGGGGAGCTGGGGAAGGCTTAATGCTCTCCTTGCTCAGATGGGCACTGTATTGAAGATCTGAATGTATGATACAATTAGGAAAACAAAAATGGTCTAAAGTTATGCAAAAACCAACAGCAAATATTTCAAGCTGTGTAAGGTACAAGTTGATGCAAGTGAGCTTGATTAGCTGAGGGATGTCACAGAAGAACTGGTTGATGCTATTTTCCTCTTTTAGGCCAGATTGACCCAGCACAGGGGAAAACTAGGGTGATAAATGAAATATCTGGGGAGTGTTTGGTTCATGAAAAAAAAAAAAATCCCAATTAGGAGATTGAGACAGGTTGATATTTTTAAATTTCTCCCATAATGGGATCATTGTTTCTGGCCATGGGAACATCCATGAGGACAGCAAATTCCAAACACCATAAATCTTCTAGCTGCTGGACTCCAACCAACCCCTGTCCCAAGTGGGAGCCACCAGTACAGTAAGTCAGTATGGAGGCTGAAGGACAGACACATATCAGGCTCTGGCATCTATCAGGTTCAGATCAAGAGAAATCAGGTCAGTGAAAGAGTCTCTGATCCCTTGATGCGCCTTCTGGAGCCTGCCTGGCATGGGCTGTATGTAGCATGTGGCTGCACAAGGATATATGCTTTGTGTAACACCTGTGTGAGGCCAGCCCTGTGTACTAGACTTGGGGTTTGTCTAGATTGGGCCCATTGACCCAAGAACCAAATGAATATGCAGTACTCATCAGGAGTGCACAGTCCTAAAGGAGCATGGTTCATTTCAAACCCTACTGCACAGTAGCAATGAGGTAATGCTCAGGAGCTCACTGCTACTGGCCAATAGCGGCAGTATCACAGCTAAAGCCCGCCAATGCTACGTTGCCAGAGGGATGAACAACATTGCTGTAGCTCATTGCTGCACTGAGTTACCATCTCATATAAACACACCTAGTCTGCTGCAAATCCAATGTGCCACAAATGACATGTGCTCCCAGATGCTGCCGGGCTACGGTGACCGCCCGCAGGTGGTGGTGGTGGCGGCAAATGGGGAGCTCCCCGAGGTAGCCATGGCAGTGTCAGTGGCAGGGGCTGGGGGAGTGGCAAGCGCTGGCGGGCAGTCAGTGACCATCCGCTTCTTTCAGGGAGTGCACATACACCCATATACACCCCCCACGCATCGCCAATGCCACTTGCAATATGGATGCCCAGTGACCTGCTGTGGGCACCATGTGCCGCAAACTTGCCCCTCACATCTTATGCTGTGCATGGTGACAGCTGGGGCAGGGCTGTGTTGCTTGCGGTGTGCAGGGCTACAACTGTACACATGGTCCAAGCACCAGATGTAGCCAGCCCACAAAGAGGTTGTATGCAGTGCCTCCACGAGACCACCCCTGTGGGCTTGACCGGGCAGAAGGGGTCCATCTGTGCTTGACACTGCTGGATTCATGGGAATCTGATGGTGGAAGAAATGAGGGGGAGCTGGGACCTGGGACATATACAGCTCAAGGGAAAGTGGTCTGAGAGACATATTTGTGACACTAGGTTCAGAACCAGGACCTTGCTAATGATTGCTTAGCTAATATTTTTCAATGTGATGCCTTGCAATGGAGCTTGTTTGTCTGAGTTATGGAATATATTCATTATATTTCAATTTTTTTTTTTGCGCCTTACAACCTGACTTTTACTTTCAGGTTATTTTCTCATGCAAAACTACATAGGAACTCACCTAATTGCAAGTTGGTGCCTCCCTGTATGCTAAGGTGCCCAGTCTGGCTAACTGGGGCTACCGAGCCAGATAGAGAAGCTCAGGGCCTTCTCAGAGATCCCATGACTTGTGCTGGGAGGGAGATTAAACTAGAGCAGAGCTCTGCTCTTCTGCTAACATATGTACACCTCAGACTGGTTACAACTGGGCTTTTCCTTCTGAGCTGTGCAGGACTCCAGGGAGCGAGTCCCGTGAGCCTTGGGAAGAAAACAACTGCAAAATTTTCGTATTGCTTCAGTCTTTTTCTACAAGGCAGGGTTGAGGTCAGCTGCACTCTCTGAAACCTGGTTGGATTTACTCCAGTCATTCAGTGACAGAGGGAGCAGAGAAAGACCTCTGGGTTATCTGTGCTTCTGGGGACCTAGACTAGTGTTTGGTGCAGAGGAGATCTGAAAGATCAACTGGAGAAGAGCAAAGGATCTTGGCAGGGGAAGCCTGAATATGACACAAGACACAAGAAACCTTCCACAAAAACAATTTCAGTAAGTTTGCTGTATGAGTAAAGTGTCCTGTCTTTGTAAGATGCAGAGGAGATTTAAGAATATAAAAGGAGGAAAACCTGGCTACAAAAATCATACTGCATTTTATGTATAATAGATTCAAAACTACAAGAGTGAGTGAAGACATTTTCAATATTTTCACTATTAATTCACATAAAATCATACAGTTTATAGGGAGTGGTGGGGAGGGTGGGGTGGGAATGGGACCTGTAAGGCAATAACATTTTATACAGTATCTTTTATTTCACATGTCCTTGACTGCAGCATACATTTTCTAGGTGAGATAGATAAATTATACAATTTCAGATTTAGAGCACATAATAAATAAAATCCAGAGCTGAGGCGGGGCTAACACTTTTTTACTTTTTTAATGGAATATTATAATATTTTATTTTATGTAAGCTCTTGTCAGGGAAAAGTAAGTTAATAAAATCTATTTGTCCATAAGGCAAAAAATGGAATATCCACACACATACCATGACATTTGGAGACATTATTGATGAGAATATCAAAGTCAGTGAGCTTGTTACTCTCCTTCTTACCACTGCCCTTGTTCTCTTATACCCAGGTCTTGCACAGTGCTCTGGGGAGGAAGATGTCCAACTGGACGGCTGTGACCAAATTCCTCCTCCTGGGCTTCTCTGACACTCGGGAGCTGCAGATCTTACATTTTGTCACCTTTCTCGCAGCGTACCTGGCAGCTGTGGTGGGGAACCTTCTTGTTATCACTGTCGTAACTACGGACCACCACCTCCACAGCCCCATGTACTACTTTTTGGCAAATTTGTCCATCCTTGACCTTGGATCCATCTCTGTCATAGTCCCCAAGTCCATGGCCAATTCTCTCTTAAACTGCAGGACAATTTCCTATGCTGGATGTGTGTCCCAGGTCTTTCTCTTCTTGCTCTTTGGTGCGGCCAATTTTTCATTCCTCACCATCATGGCATATGACCGGTTTGTTGGCATCTGCAAGCCACTGCATTATGAGATAATAATGAACAAGAGAGCTTGCGTCCAGATGGCTGCCAGTGCTTGGGCTGCTGGTGCCATTGAGTCTGCACTGCACACTGGGAACACCTTTAGTCTACCCTTCTGCCACTCAAATATCATCAACCAGTTCTTCTGTGAAGTGCCCCAGCTACTCAAGCTCTCCTGCTCTGTCACATACCGCAGAGAGGTTGCAGCTCTTGCCTTCGGTGTGTTTTTAGCTTTTGGCTGTTTTGTTTTCATCGTTGTGTCGTATGTTCAGATCTTCACCGCAGTGTGGAGAATCCCCTCGGAGCAGGACCGGCAGAAAGCCTTCTCCACCTGCATTCCTCACCTGGCTGTGGTCTCCCTGCTTCTTTCAACTGGTGGCATTGCTTACACAAAGCCCATCTCTGACTCCCCGTCCCCTCTGGCTCTCCTGGCAGCTGTTCTGTATTGTGTGGTGCCTCCAATGATGAATCCGGTCATCTACAGCATGAGGAACAAGGAGATCCAAACTGCCCTAAAGAGACTGCTCGAAAGGTTTTGTGAAAAAATATTCCATAAATAATAATTAAGTTATTAAATTATTGTTTTTATGCTAAAGTGTGCCACCTCTTTACAAAAAAATGAAGGTGGTAGATGAATCCTGTAGCTTTGTACGTAGAATGACACTTGGCTTGGGTCATTTTGTCTTATGAGAGTTTCATGTATGAAGTTTACCTTGTGTGCCACCTTTAATTAATCTCATCAATTGCAAGAGGAAGAATGGAAAATTTTCTTTACCAGTTGGTGTAATCAATTATTTGGATATAGGCAAATATCCAGATTCTGTGAAGCTGGGATGAACCGCAGACACTTTAGAGGACAGGCACAGAATTCAGATGGATCCAGACAGACTGGCAAGCTGGGCTAGAAAAAGCAGGATGAAGTCCAAGGAAAGAAACTGAAGTTGTTGCACCTAGGGAAGAATAAATAAAAGCACAAATACAAGCTAGATTAGAAATGGATTAGTGGCAGAACTGTTCAAAAGGATCTTGGGAATCTGGTGTATCATAGACTCAACATGGGTCATCAATTTGATGTAGCTACAAAAACATGAATGCCGTTTTGGGCTGCAACAACGGGAGTATTAGTTAGAAAGCATGGGAGTTGATAGGGATGTGTGCTTGGACCCATGCTATTCGATATATTTGTTAATAATGTGGATGAGGGGGGTAGAAAGCTCAATGATTATGTCAGCACACAATACCAAGCTGTGCGAATACATGGGCACACCAGAGGAGAGGGGAAAGATCAGGAGGACTTTGACAGACCAGGTTTATGGGTGGAAGAAAGTCCGAAGCAGTTTAACAGGGAGGGGGAAGTGCAAGGTCCTTCACCTGGGTAGGGAGAACCCTTACCACAACTATACCCGGGGTGGTGGTCTACTGGCTGGCACAGCATCTGAATCAGACCTGGGGGGTCACTATCAACTGAAACATGAGTATGAGCCAACAGTGTGTCAAAGCTGCCAGAAGGGAAAATGAAACTCTGACATGCCTCAGCCTATGTGTGGCCACTAGATCCAGGGAGGTAATCCTGCCTTTCTGTTCAGCATTGGTGAGGCCTCATGTGGAGTATTGTTCCTGGTTCTGGGCACCACACTTCAAGAAGAATATGGATAAGGTTGAGAGGGTATAAATAAGGGCTACCCGTACAATAAGGGGGCGTGGAGATTAGGTCCTATGAGGATAGACTTTGGGAACTGGGCCTGTTCAGGCTGAGTAGAGAAGGCTGAGAGGTGACTGGATAGCTGCCTAGAAGCACGTCGGGGGGGAGCACCAAGAACTACGAGAGCAACTATTCAGGATGGCACCGCAAGGGAGGATGAGGACCCACAGGCATAAACTAATAGAGGGTAACTTCAGGTTGAAATAAGGAAAAACTTCTTCTCTGTAAGAGTCACCAGAATCTGAAACATACTTCCTGCAGAGGTGCTTCAGTCAACCTCCTTGGAGGTGTTCAACATGAGACTGGACAGGAGCACATCTGAGCCCAATAACTTTCTGTGCAGGGCAAGGGATTGGACATGATGAGTGCACAGGTCCCTTCTGGTTCCATGATGATGCTGTAGTGCCAATCGACCTGCTGCTGATTAGGCTTCATCTAGACTATTATGTGAAGTTCTGAGCTCCATGTTTTTAACATAATCCTGAAAAGTTAGGGAAGTTCAGAGATAGGTGACATGAATGATAATGGGTTGCAATGCAAGCCATACAGGGAGAGGTTGAGAGAACTAGGCATATTTACCATGCAGAAAAGGCAATTAAGGGGTTACATCACAGCAGTCCTGAAATAGCTGAATAAGTGCCATGCAGTCATGGGTGAAAAGCAACAGTTCTGCATTGCTGCATTGGAAAGGATGTCAAGCTTCCAATTCAAGCAAAGCAATTTTAGATAAGATTTGAGGAAAAAAGCACCCTTGTTTTCAGAGTAATGAGGACATTTGCATGTGGAAGTGCTTGACCTCAACTTGGCATTAATAAGATTTTGCCATATTATAAAGTTTGACTGAAACATTACTTCCCAAAGACAAGTGTTTTGGGATCCAATGGGAGTCTGATCACATTAAACATAGTACAATTAGCCTATATCTTAACTACAGTAAATAAATCTTGAATCATCCCCTTTGGCCAGGATGAGATCCAGAAGAGTCTTACCTCTTGTCAGCCCATAGACCTCTTGAGTCAAATAGACCTCATGAATGCAAGTGGGGAAGTGTTGTGACCGATCAGATTTGGCCAAATGCTCTTCCCATGAGATATCAGGGTGGTTGAAATCACTCATGATGACCATGAAGTGAAAGCACGCAGCTTTGGCCAGTTCCCCAGCAAATTCATGGTCAACCTCTTCCTCCTGGTTAGGAGATCTGTCATAGCCTCCTACAGTTATATCACCTCCACCACATTCTCCCTGTATTCTAACCCAGAGGGTCTCAAGTAGCCCTCCTTGGGTGCCAATCTCTGCCTGTAGGGAAGTGTACTTCTCCTTCACCCAGAGAATTACACTCCCACCCTGCCTTGCAACATGACCCCTCCTGTACAAAAGTATAGCTGTCAATACCTGTGATTCAGTCATGGGTGGAGTTCCACCAGGTTTCTGTTATCCCTAGGAGATCATACTAATGTTTGGTTAGTAGAAGAGCCAGCTTCTTCTGTTTGACCCCATGCTTGTGGCATTTGTGTACAGGAAGCTAAGTGTGGCATCAGAAGCTCTGGGATTCCCGGTGCTCTTGGACGAGTCTCATCCTGGGGCTGGGGTAGGAGTAGGATCCTTTGTGTTACCTGACCTCCTCATTCTGTGGTTGCCCTGATTCTTCCAGGACTTGCACTAGTGATAGTCCGCCCGTGCCCTGGCGATCTTAGTGTAAATATTATAGCATCCTTCGTTTCAAGAATGGCACCATCAGTATTTCCTTCCAATATTAAATGGCAGGAAAGAAGTTTCTGTAGATTTCTGGATGGGCACATCCCCAGTTAAAAGACTATATTAAAGCTGGTTGGACACTACTGCATGTTTAGCCATCTGTTAATGTGAACCTACAATCTTACATATGTGTCCCCTTTTCATATTAAACCCAATTAAATGAATGCTGTGTCAATTTTCATGTAGACATGGCCTCTGAGAGTGTCAACTGCGTCCCAAGCTTCCAGACAGGCAGAGGGAGCACATTGCAGGAAGGAGCCGGATGAGGAGCCAGGAGCCAGGAGGTCAATGTGAGAACACGTGTGTGGGGGAAGCTGAGTCAGGAAGTGGGACAACCATGAGGAGAATGGTGAATTGAAGCAACTGGTGAAACCCCCTGACAGGAAGGGGCAGGGCTTAGCCCTTCTTAAACCAAGGCAGGAGGCTAGGGTGGCAGTTCCTCCTCTGGCAGCCAAGGAGTGAGGAGCTCGGCCAGTGCGGAGAGAAAGCCGAGGTTTGGCTGCATGAGTATCCGCGGCTTGCTGCCATGAGCTGGAGTATTTTGCCTGGTAGTGATTCTGACCAGACAGTTTTGGCTTTATGTTATAACCTTGGGGCTTTGTCTTTTGTGTTTACTATTTAACCGGAGGACTGGGTGAGGCTATTAGGGGTGGGAGGAGGCCTCACAGGGACTCCCCAGAGTCAAGGGAGAAACCGGTAGCTGTCTGCGAAGCCGGAGCACATCTCCCAGCTGCGGGACTGAGAGCATTGAGGGAAAAGTAGCAGATGCCCAGGTTTGCAGTGGCAGAGCCAGGCACAAGGGTCCAGGGACAGAGTCCAGGGCTGGGTGACGCCCCAAAGACAGGAGGATGGAGGAATACCTGGCAGGTCAGGTGGGAGTGGCAAGGGTCAGGAGGTCAACCCAGAGTCCATCCAGGCAGGGAACCACCACTCGAGCAGCCGGAGGAACTGCGGAGTCCGGGATGCAGGCAGGTGGGACCACTCAGCGAGGGACCGAGCGAAGAGGGGAACCAGAGTGTCGGGGAGCAGTCCCGCGCGATTGCTAAGAAGACACAGCACCCAGCCAGAGGGGTGCTGCAGGAGAAAATTTAGCAAGGAAAGGCTTCTCTCCAGACAGGGAGTTCAGACTTTGATTTTGTAAGCCCAAGAGACTTGCAGGCACGGTTTTCTTTCTTTTTCACGAGTTTTGGGTGCAGTAGCCTATGGCCGGAGGCCCAGGAGGGGAACCGCATACGGGCTTATGACCCACAGAGACTAGAGTCGAACCACACCAATGGAGTCACCACGAATGGGCTTGGCACCACGAGGCGAGGGACGGGCCCCGGGAATCGTGAGCAACTCGGCATGGCTGGGCATTAGGGCGAGGTGTAGAGGAGGGCGGAGCATCGCAGAAGACCAGAGCCCCTGAGAGTCCCAACCCCAGATAAGATAGTAGTCGTCCTCTACACTGAACTTTCCAGCAAAATCGTGGTTGGCGAGATAGGGGGCAGAGACCACAGTTAAGATCACATCCGGAATAGACCTTTCCAGGGACAAAGCGGCCAGCAGGCCCATACGCCCAAGGCCGAGCAGCGCAAGACCTCATGTTTGAGGCCCGTCGGTTGCACCTGGCTACAAAAATTATACTGCATTTTATGTATAATAGAGTCAAAACTACAAGAGTGAATGGAGACACTTTCAATGTTTTTGCTATTAATTGAAATAATGTTATATAGCATATTGGGAGTGTGGTTGGAAGAGGGGAGGGGTGGGATTGGGACCTCTAAGGAATTCATTCCTCATCTGACTGTGGTCTCTCTGTTTATCTCCACTGCTGGCATTGCCTACACGAAGCCCATCTCTGACTCCCCATCCCCTCTGGGTCTCCTGGCAGCTGTTCTGTATTGTGTGGTGCCTCCATTGATGAATCTGGTCATCTACAGCATGAGGAACAGGCAGATCCAGGCTGCCCTGAGGAAACTGCTCCAAAGCAGTTTTCGTTTCTAACTTACTCATGAAGTTAGGTTTTTTCCCCCCATAGTATTGTGTGAATCTTGCATATTAAAAATAAAGGTTGTGGGTTATTTCTGTAACTTGTAAGGTCAAAGACTTGGCTTTTGTCATTTTGGCTGGCACTGTTGAAGTGGGAAACTAATGCTTCATGCATCAATGTTACTGTCTTTGCATCATGTAAAATATATTGCATCAATTGCAAGATAATGAAGAATTCAAGTCTTTTGTTTACTACCTGGTGTAATCAATTCTTTGGATGACAGGATATACGGGCAAATATCCAGATGATGTGAAACTGAAATGAAGTGCAAGTACTTTAGGGGATAGGAATAGAGTTGAGATGGATGTGGATAGATTGGGGCACTGGTGTTGAAACACTAAGACGAAGGCCACAAAATAAATGCAACTTGCTGCACATAGGGGAGAATAATGAAAAGCACAAATACAGCCTGGGTTCTAAATGCCTGGGTGGCATCATTGTTGAAAAGGTGGGTCACAGAGTCAATATGAACCAGCAATTTCTTGTAGCTACCGAAACATTAATGCAGTTTGGGGCTGTAAAACAAGGGTGTACCTTGTAGCCGTGTTGGTCTAAGGACACAGGCAGACAAGCTTCTTTATCTCAATCTGATACCTCTTCTTAGACTACCTTAAATAGTTGGAAACATTTTTAGAGCACATCATTTTCCACCAAAACTTGAGGTCCGGTGTTCAGAGGGTTGGATATTGAAAAGTGCTCTAGCATTGTTGGGTACCTAACTTCATTAGGCTGGTTTGGAAACAGCTGTCTCATTAACTCCACGCCTTGATGCTTTGTCTTGATCATAGTAAGGAAGGGTTACCAGGGCCATAAATATGTGTTCACCACTACTTAAACAGGTTGAGGTTTTTTAAAAAACAAAACCGTAGAAGAAGTTAGGTGCTTACTTTAAAGGAGATTCAAGGTCTCAAACTCACTTGCCTGTTTCAAAATATTCATAAGATCCTAGGACTGGGAGGGAGAGTATTGCTTCCGCCAATGATACGTTTGGTCCTAATACAACAACGCTGTTCTCTGGGTGCATCTATTCATGAAATTATCACAATTGAATGAACCCCATCAAACTGAATATTGTGTATAGTAGATCATAGAATCATAGAAGTGGGGTCGGAAGGGACCTTGGAGATCTTCAAGTCCAACCCCCTGCCTGGGCAGGAGAAAAAACTGGGCTCTAATGATGCCAGCCAGGTAGGCATCAGGCCTCCTCTTAAAGACCCCCA
Source organism: Crocodylus siamensis (assembly GCF_052110815.1). Lineage (NCBI taxonomy): Eukaryota > Metazoa > Chordata > Crocodylia > Crocodylidae > Crocodylus > Crocodylus siamensis. The sequence goes on from NC_143400.1 coordinate 25,878,570, forward strand.
GGGTAGGAGCCAGCACCACTTCTCTTGGAAGTTGGTTCCAGATCCTAGCCGCCCTGACCGTGAAGTAGTTCTTGCGGATGTCTAATCTAAACCTACTCTCCAACAACTTGTAGCCATTATCCCTTGTTATGCGGGGGGGGGGGGGGAGGTGCGCTCGGGGAAACAAGGTCTCTCCCAAACCCTTCTGGTCCCCCCTAGTGAGTTTATAGATGGTCACCAGGTCCCCCCTCAGCCTTGCCTTGTGAAGGCTGAACAGGTTCAGGTCCGGCAGTCTCTCATTGTAGGGTCTGCCCTGTTGTCCCCTGACCATGCGGGTGGCCCTCCTCTCGACCCTCTCCATGTTGTCCACATCCCTCCTGAAGTCCGGCCCCACTTGCTTCTTGTTGGGATGGTCACCCCTTGGGCCCTGAGCATCGACTGCTTAAGGAACGACCACTCATCTTGGGCACTTGTGATCACTGTTGTAGCTATGGACCCCATGTCCACAGACCTATGTCCTACTTCTTGGTGAATTTGTCCATTCTCGACCTTGGATCCACCTCTGTCTTTGTCCCCAAGTCCATGGCCAATTCTCCCTTAAACAGCAGGACAATCTTCTATTGTGGATGCGAAGCCCAACTCTTTCTCTTCTTCCTCTTTTGTACAGCTGATCTCGCATTCCTCACCATCATGGCATATAACCGGTACGTCGCCATCTGCAAGCCACTGCATTACGAGTCAATAATGAACAAAAAAGCTTGTATTCAAATGGCTTCCGGTGCCTGGGTCAGTTGTATTCTCTATCCTGCACTGCATGCTGGGGACATGTTCAGCATACCCTTCTGCCCTTCCAACATTATCAACCAATTCTTTGGGGAAATCCCCCAGCTCCTCAAGCTGTCTTGCTCCAATGCAAACCTCACAGAACTGGGGATTCTTGTATTCAGCATGTGTTTAGTTTCCAGCTGCTTTGTTTTTATAATTGTCACATATGTTCAGACCTTACCTACAGTGCTGAGCTTGCCCTCTGAAGAGAGTCGCAAGAAAGCCTTCTCCACCTGCCTGCCTCACCTCATTGTGGTCTCCTTGTTCGTGAGTACGGGCATCTTTGCCCACATGAAACTGGCTGCGAGCTCCCCGACAGCGCTGGATCTTTTTGTGGCAGTTTTGTATTGTGTGGTTCCTCCATTGATTAATCCGATCATTTATAGCATGAGGAACAAGGAGCTGAAAGCTTCTTTATGGAAACTGCTCCATCGGAGGGTATTTGACCATAAAAACAAAACCATGCGGAACCTGTTTACTGAACACTGAATATTAACGTGACAAAAACACATCATAACCACACGAAAGTCAATGGATCCTTTATTTCTGCTTTCACCCTCTCCCTCCATGTCTTCCTGAATGGCCATTGTGAACTACCGCTTATTACCCAAGCTCTTCAGGCACTGCCTGAGAAAAAGTCCATCTCCACAACAAGTGTGGGATACATATCCCAATTATTCTATATTAGAGGACAACCGGTCTTGTTGCAGGGCCAGTGGATTTCTTGTTTTGTGGCTTGTTTTCCTTTGTGGTGCCTTTTGTCCTCTATATCATTTAGTTGGACTAATTGTGTATCAGGCTAGACTGGATGATTTTGGTTATCAAATCAATAGGCTGTTGCACAGGATTTCATTTTATTCTTTTCTGTTTGAACCTAGCTTTGCAATTTTTTTTGTACCTGGACTTTGGCTTTTTAATAATATCCAATCTTCACTTAAAAGCTCTTGTTGGGTGTTATTTTGGGGAAGGCTTCAAAATGGAAATTTTATTTCAATTGCTTTGTATCGGAGGACAATGGGGAGGGCGGGGTTCAATATGTGAACTCTTTGATGGGGCTTTCCAAAAAAAAAAATATACGCATGCAGTATACACTGGTAAAGGCCTAGAAAAGAAGTGTGCATAGATTTTTTGAGGGGAGGTTGTCTCCAACAATTTAAATATTGAATGCTGCTGATTTCACATTGTGTTTCAAGAAATGTGTTAACGTGGTCCTAAAGTGTCCTAGCTGTGCAGTTTTGGGATATTAAAGGTAAATGTATACATTTATGAATACTGTGTCACTTTTGTTGTGATAGAAAGGTGTTTCGGAAGAGAAAGATTTCTATGTTCCCTAAACAATTTCTGTTCTAAATAGTAATGAATTATTTGGGATTCAACCATTTATTTCAAAGGATTCAATGTCTGTATTCTGTATTTGGTGACGCGTCCAATGATCACTGCAGTCATCTAAAGAAGGAGGAACCAGGAGATTAAAGGTGCCCGGAGTTCAGTTCATACTCTCAGCTGAGGCTGCTGCGTGTGGGTGGGTGCATGTGTGTGGGTGGGAGCGCGTGTGCGTTTTGGGGTGGGAGCATAGGGGTTATCAGAGGAGAACAGTTCAGATGGATGGGATGTTTTGTGGGTCATCTCATTGCTTGTTTAGGGGCTTGTCTTGGGAGAATAGCAATCAGTGGTACTTGGCACACATGTGAGGAAGGGACGCTGCTTTGCCACTGTTCACATGGGCTGGGTATGAACAGGCAAGCCAGGTATGAAAAGAGTTGCTCCAGGCTCCATCCCTGAGCCCGTCAGCCTCATTGCACACCAAATTATCTGTATTATTGACACGGGAAGAGCTGAAGTGCCTCCACCACCAGTTTGAAATGTGGGGATGCTGAATACATGCGACACAAAGGCTTCTGGAGCAGCCTCGTGTGGAGGTGCTGGGTATGTGTATAGCAGTCCTATGTTTCCATGTGTGTGCATGTGGCATCAGGCATGGGACTGAGGGTTGAGGAGTCACATACCATTACCCAGAACCATAATAAGAACTCTATGGTAAGCCCACAGTGATTCCTATGTGGAATACCAAGGTGTCTCTAGCAGGTGTTAACAAGAAATGAGGAGAAAACAGGTCAGTGGTATGGACAAGCTTTAGTCCAGACTCAAAGGTACAGATTTCCATGAAACAACACGTGTTTGACCTGGTTGAGGCACCTTCAACTGATTATACAGAATCCCGTACAAGGACTTTGGAAGCGAAGCCTTGGAGGTGGTACTGGGAGGTGAAAGAGTGAGACTTTGAATTAGATTTGGAGAGATGTCCTAGATTTTTACCCTTGAAAATGCTCTCAGCTTGAAGAAAGAGACAGCGGGGACAAGGTGAGGTATGGCTGGAGGCCCCAGGTGGGTTGGGGACACTGGGGAGCTGGGCAGGGAGCAGGAGAGTGAAGGCAGGGACTGCCCCTGGTTGACATGCCGCTGTCTCCACCCCACTCTCCTGCAGGTGCAACCTGGTCCAGTGTTTTCCTACCCTCCTAGTGAGAACATTTTTCCTCACAACCAACTTAAATGTCCCTTGCTGGAACTTGAGACCTTTGCACCTTGCTCCGTCATCTGAGGAAGCCTCGTTTTCTCTCATAAAAAAAAATACTCCCAATTTTCTGAAAGTATCTCAAATCCACCAGGATCCCTGGTCATCTGCCACCACTGATAAGAGTTTCTCTCGGGGTGGGCGGATCCAGCCAATGGCCAGACTCCATTTCCCAGCAGCCCCTGCCTGCATCACGGTAGCTGCCTTCCATGGAGACACCAGAAGGGGTGGGGCTGTGAGAGGGAGAGGGCAGCACTTCCATCGAGACCAGCCAAAGCAGCATTGACCAGGCTTAAGGCTGGGCGGGAAGCTGCTCCAGAGCTGAGGCCCGGATCTTGTGGCAGTGACAGCATGGTCCAGCACCAGGGTAGAGCCACAATCCTGTGCCTGCACACTGTGGCAGGCCAGTAGGGGGTGCTCCTGCATTAAGCCACCCACCTCACTGCACCCAACCACCTTCCAGGTTCCAAGTGCTTCCCTAGGGGTGCCTCACTTCCGGCTGACCCCCTTCCTGGAGCACACTCGCTAGCCTGGGGGTAACGTGCGCTGCCACCACCCCCAGAAGGGACTGTCTCGGCCCAGTGTCCTTGGAGAAACACAGGCCTAAAGTCCTAAAGGTACTCGACCCAGTACAGGCACTTGTGGCACTTCCCCAAATTGGGGGGCCAAAAAGGAAAGTCTCCCCTAGTCTGCAGACCTAAGGGACCTCTTAGGCACAATTTAGACCCACCCCTCAAGAAGTTTCCTCCACCGGTCACAAAGGAGAACTTTATTGATTACGGAGTAGGGTGAAAATCGGGTACACGATAGAGCAATATCATAGAAATCCCATTGAGCAAAACGGTCTGGCTGAGGTAGGCTTTTGATCACGCATCTGAGTTACTGCCAGCTGTATATCTAACCAGATCTTGAGTAGCTTACTCACAAGCATCATCCTGAGGCTGTTGGAGATCCCTCTGGGGGCAGGCCATTCCTACCTCCTGTGTTTTGGGAGATAGCACCGGTTTCAAATAGTAAAAGCCCTCTCTAAGTCTCAGTCCCGCACATGGCTGCTGCCCCCTCCTCCTGGGCACTCTTAACTTATACAGCCCCTGTGACCTTGTTCACCTGGTCCACTGTAATCCAGCTCCAGTTGGCTGTCGGTCAACCAAGTTGAAATACATCACTAGTTGCCAGGCAGACCCTAGCCCACCAGGTAGATGCCCCTCACCCAGGTAGCTGATACCAGTCACGCAGGCAAAGTTTCATAATTTCTAGGGTCAGAAGGGACCTGAGCAGATCATCTAGTCCGACCCCCTGCCATAGCAGGAAAGAATACTGGGGTCAAATGACCCCAGCAAGATGCTCATCTAACCTCCTCTTAAAAACCCCCAGGGTAGGAGCCTGCACCACTTCTCTTGGAAGTTGGTTCCAGACCCTAGCTGTCCTGACTGTGAAGTAGAGCTTCCTGATATCTAACCTAAATCCACCCTCTGCCAGCTTGTGACCGTTATTCCTGGTCACTCCTGGCGGTGCTCAGGGGAACAGTGACTCCCCCAATGCCTGCTGATCCCCCCTGACTAGTTTATAACAGGCCACAAAATCCCCCCTCAGCCTTCTCTTTTGGAGGCTGAACAGGTTCAGGTCCCATAGCCTCTCCTCATAGGGCCTGCCCTATTGTCCCCTGATCATACGAGTGGCTTCCTCTGGACCCTCTCCATGCTGTCGACATCCCTCTTGAAGTGTGGCACCCAGAACTGGACACAGTACTCCAGCTGCGGCCTGACCAGTGCCGCATAGAGGGGGAGGATCACCTCCTTGGACCTGCTCGAGATGGATCTGTGGATGCGTGACAAGGTGTGGTTGGCCTTCCTTACTGCATCCCCACACTGCCGGCCCATGTTCATCTTGGAGTCAATGATGACTCCAAGATCCTTTTCTGGCTCTGTACTGACAAGAAGGGAGTTCCCTAACCTGTAGGTATGGTGCTGGTTGTTCCTCCCGAGGTGCATCACCTTGCACTTGTCTGTGTTGAAACCCATCCTAGTCTCATCCGCCCACGCTTGTAACCTGTCTAGGTCTGATTGTAGCCTGTTGCATCCTTCCAGTGTGCCCACATCCCCCTACATCTTAGTGTCATCAGCAAATTTGAATACGGTGCTTTTTACCCCCTCATCCAAATCGCTGATGAAGATGTTGAACAGTGCAGGCCCGAGGACTGAGCCCTGTGGAACCCCACTGCTCACATCCTTCCAGGTTGAGAAGGACCCATCCACTACCACCCTCTGGGTGCGGCCCTCCAGCCAGTTGGCGACCCAATTGACTGTGTGGGTGTCTACGCCACAGCCCTCCAGTTTCTTAATGAGAACGGGGTGAGAGACGGTGTCAAAAGCCTTCCGGAAGTCCGGGAAGACTATGTCCATTGCTACCCCTGCATCTAATGATCTGGTGATCTGATCGTAAAAGGCCACCAGGTTGGTCTGACAGGCAGAGGGAGCAGGTTTTCTCCCTCCCTCAGGAATGTATCCGTCTCAGGTTACCTAAAGAGATAGGGTAAGGTGTGTCTCCTCTGCTGGGCCCATCCTAATCACATTGTCACAGCACAGAGATTTTGGGGAGAAACAAAGGTGGCTGCCTGCCACACGCGCCACCCCCAACACCGATGCGTCCAGGGGCTGCTGGGAAATGGAGTCCACCACAGACTGAATCCAGCCCACAGGCTGGACTTTGCTCACCCCTGGTCTAGCTCCATTCTCTCTGGACCCACCCTTCAGGTAGTCGAAGGCTGCTATTTAATGCCCTCTCACTCTCCTCTTCTCCAGGCTAAATAGGCCCGGTTCCACCAGCCTCTCCTGACTTGTTGTCTGCCTCAGCTCCATTAATGTTTTTGTTGCCCCCAATGGACTGTCTCTACTTTGTCCACACCGGTTGTGTAGTGGGAGGCCCAAAAATGAGATTCCCCTTTCCAGGTCCCAAGGTCCATTTCCTCCATATAGGGTTCCAGCTTCAGATACTCCAAAGACTCCTGGCTAATTCTTTCTGCCCCGAGTTGCTCTCCTTTTTGAAACTCCCACTCTCATTGTATAGTCCCTGCCCACAAGTCTCTTTCCCATCACTTAGTTCCTTGCATCCTTCTACCCAAACATCACCCCCTTCCCTTTTCCTCCACCACAACTTTGGCCTTGGACACTGCTCCATTACTTTCTAGTTCTTCTCCAACTTCCTTCATAGTTTCATAATTGGTAGGGTTGGAAGGGACCTAAGTAGATCCTCAAGTTGGACCCCCTGCCATGGGCAGGAAAAAGTATTGGAGTCAAACAACCCCGACAAGGTGTCTATCTAGCCTCCTTTTGAAGACCCCCAGGGTAGGAGCCAGCACAACTTCCCTTGGAAGTTGGTTCCAGCTTCTAGCTGCCCTGACAGTGAAGTAGCGCCTCCTGATGTCTAGCCTGAATCTACCCTCAGTCAACTTATGGCCATTATTCCTTTTTACTGCCAGTAGTCCTCAGGGGAAAAGGGACTTTCCCATAGCCTGTTGGTCCCCCTTGGCCAGTTTATAGATAGCCACCAGATCCCCCCTCAGCCTTCTCTTGTGGAGGCTGAACAGGTTCAGGTTGCATAGCCTCTCCTCGTAGGGCCTGCCCTGCTGCCCCCTGATCATGCGAGTGGCCCTCCTCCAGACCCTCTCCATGCTGTCCACATCCCTCTTGAAGTGTGGCGCCCAGAACTGGACACAGTACTCCAGCTGCAGCCTGACCAGTGCAGCTTAGGGGGGAGGATCACCTCCTTGGTCCTGCTTGAGATGCATCTGTGGATGGATGACAAGGTGTGGTTGGCCTTTCTGACCGTGTCCCCACACTGCCGGCCCATGTTCATTTTTGGCATCAATGATGACTCCAAGATCATTTCTGCCTCTCCACTGATGAAAAGGGAGTTCCCCAGCCTGTAAATATGGTGCTGGTTCTTCCTCCCCAGGTGCAGCACCTTGCACTTGTCAGTGTTGAAATCATCCTGTTCTTATCTGCCCACCCCTGCAATCTGTCTAGATCTGATTGCAGTCTGTTCCTCCCTTTTAGCTTGCCCACTTCTTCCCACAGCTTAGTGTCATCTGTGAATTTGAACAAGGTGCTTTTCACCCTCTCATCCAAATCACTGATGAAGATGTTGAACAGTATGGGCCCGAGGACTGAGCTCTGGGGGACCCCACTGCCCACATGCCTCCAGGTTGAAAATGACCCATCCACCACCCCACTCTGCGTGTGACCTTCCAGCCAATTGGTGATCCAACGATGCCACAGTCACCTAATTCCTACCTTTGATCTGTGCAGCAAATCCCCAGGTTAACTGTGGGCTTAGTGACTCCATATTTGGTTGGGAGTAAAAAGGTGCGAATTTTGTCAGCCTTTGGGAAAAATGCTGGAAACTCAGAATTTCCTGTGTGATGGCAATTCCAGTTCATGCTCCAGTGTCCTCTCCAGCTACATCATAGGGACACAACTCTGAAAGACACAAAACCTCTGACAACAGGTCTCCAATCAGACACTACCTCAAAGAGATACATTTCTTGACCTGGAACCCAGGGCAGAACTGGTCACTACGGACATCCCCGCTCATTCCTCAAGAGCAACATCTGTGGCGGCTCTCACAAGTCCTTGCTCTCAGCATTGTTGCTCCCAGGATGATTTTGGAACACAGGCGCATTGTGTTCCATTAAACTACAGCATTGACAAGTCCAAGACATGCACAGGACTTTCTCACTTACCTGGGAAGTAGCCCTTGAGAGGGATACGATACCCCTTTGTCCTCCTCTGAAGGACAGGCAGTAACAACCCCCTTGAGATCAGGGTCCCCCCAACACGCATGACGCAGTTCAGTCTCCCTGTCCTTACCCCTCAAGCCACAGCAGGTCTAGTTTGGGAAGGAAGGTCAGACTACTGCTCTCCCCACCCGACCCCCTCAAGTTGTACGCAGCTGCAAGGTTACCAGGGATCAGTGGGCCTGAAAATTAAACCCTATGGAGGTACTAGGGGCACTTTCTCTGTCCCACAGCAATTGTCTCAGGCTCTCTGTAGACTCAGGTAGGCATCATTGTAGTAATTGCATTTGAGGCATCTCTACAGGAGGTGGTCCAGTTCAAAGGCTGCAGAATGGGGTGGGTCACCCCGGCCATGGCCTGACCAACTTTTAGCACATTCATTTATATATCCCACAAATGTGCAATTATCATTCTAGTTAAAACTATATAGCTATTTTTTAACTGCATTTCTACCTAAATTAACGTGCTAAACACTGGTCGGGCCATGGCCCAGGTGGCCCACCCCGTTCCATGGCCCATGGTCCAGTTCATAAGAGGTCCATTTTCTGATTATGGCCTCTATCAGAAACACAGGGCATTGAATTAAAGACGACAACAATGTTAAGATACAGTTAAAAAATTCCTGAAGAAAGTTATCAAAATTGTATTATTGAGCTGACAAGAGCTAGCTGAAGAGTTATGGGCAGTTTTGAGGAGTCTCAGCCATCTTAATCTATCCTCCCTATCCCCTACTGCCTCTGTTTGCTTGTTGCCATTTTTGCATAGAGTATTCCTGGTGTCTAAAGGAACAGAGCCCTGAAGATTTGCATTTCTCAGCCTCGTCTATCCTTTGCAAATCTCACAATTCATTCACCTGAAAGTTAAGAAGACCACAGAGTTTGAGACAGAACAAGGTGGGCACCGTGACATGGTTATTAAAACCCCAAGAAGTGCATAGCATAAAAGGCAAGAGGGAAGATGCCAGGCCATGTATACCACAGGTGATGATGGGCCTAAAATACACATTTCCTGAAAGTGTGTGAGTCCCTCTGAATTGTTATTTGCCTAAATATCTTTGATAGTTTGGCCTCCCTCCCTACAGTACAGGTCTTGGCCCCGAAGCAGGACAAGCAATTACGCAGCAGTCTAACTAAAAGATTAAAATTAAAACTTTTAAATCTATCAATCTGGGAATGTTTCCCTCTGGTTCTCTGCTTCAAAGCTAAGCTGGATTCTAGGGAACAGGTCCCATGTGGCCCAAGAGAGAGGTGGTTAAATCCCCTTCGTGCAGCTTCAGGTCTTCAGTTCTCTCTAGTGACAAACTGGTTTGGATCTAGTCCTGTCAGTCATGGAGTGAAGGTAAGATATCTGAGCATTTACCACTGAGATAAGACTGTTAGGGAAAAGGGAAATTATATAGATTGATAGAAGGAAAGTGAATAAAGACTCCTGGGACTAGAGAGTCAGATCACAAGCCTGGAAAACCTGAGCAAGTAAACTGCAGCCAGTTTGTCATTGCAATGAAGTGTATTTGGGTGGTAGAAAGATGAGTGTGTGTGTGTGTGTGTGTGTGTGTGTCTCCATCTCATTTAACAACTTGAAAATGAGATAAACCTGGAAATGTAGAGGACAATGTAAATGTATTAAAAGTGCTCTAGCTGGGGGTGGGGAAATAATCCAAATGAAACAAAACAACCAGAAAAAACTTGCCACCAGAAAATTTCAATTTGTCACCCAGAACCCATTTATAATTTCAGTTTTGGACAATGGGATATTTTTTAAGCAAAACTGGCAGAAACGACACATTTTTTAGATCAAATTTTCTTCTTTCCTTCTATGAAAATTTTTGTGTTTTCATTTTAGTGTTTCTATGTAAGTTAAGAGTTTTGAAGAAATAGAAATACTGTGACAAGGCTAGGTTTAGAAAAAATACTTCTTTTTATGAGGAAACTTTAATGGAAACAGACCTCCGGCTCTAAATTGGAAGCCCGATTAGGTCCTATGTGATATCTTTTATCAGACCAGCTGAATAGTTGGAAAAATGTTTTTTTGCAGGCTTCTGGGCACAAACCCCCTTCTTCAGGCGTAGGGAGAGTATGATGGTGTTTTCTGTTCTCCTGGATGGACTAGAAACCAGTGTGTAAAATGCAGGTCTGTGAAAATGCACATGCTTGATGGTGAGGATCAGAGGCGAGGGGAGACAATAGGAGGCAAGGGGAAGGGGACTCTTAGATGCTACTCGTAGCTCGGCTGTATGCACCTGGGAAGAGGAGTTAGCATTTTGTTGAGCACAGCACTGCAAGCTAAATGCAAATGCTTGAAAACACTGTGTTGAGAAAAGACATCTAAAGTAGCATCTTTTCTGACCCAAGAGAGGTGAGAGTAGGGCTTTGGCTCAAGAAGAAAAGCAGGAAAGCATGCCAACTCTAGCAGGTCAAAGTGACAAGGGAGGAGGTTTAAAAGCAAATCCACAAATTAAAACAGTAAGCAAGTGACTGGGACCAGATCACATTCCCTTAGAGAGTTGTGTAGGAATTCAAATGTGAAACTGCAGGGCTGCTGTTCATAGCACGTCACCTAGCAAGGGCCCCCGTACCAGAAGAGTTTTTGGGTGACAACACAACACCCAACTTCAAAAAAGGGCTCCAGAAGTCATCTTGGGAACTACAGCCCAAGGTTTTTTTACTTCTATCCCTGTGGAGACATCTCACCAAAGTAACCCCCTACTCGGTATAAGGACAGACTGCTGTTCCTGGGCCACTGACTGTTGCTGCAGTTCTCACTTTTGCTTCTGTCAGGGAAATATCAAATGCAGAATTACTTCCAGCTAAAAAAAGCATATGGATAATTTTTTGGCAATGCTGTTTCTGATGGTTCATAGGTGACTGTTTCAACACCTGAGGCCCCTGTTCTTCTTCCCCAGCAGGTTCCCGGGTCTGGCTATATTCCATCAGTGTCAGTTTGCTGAGGGGAGATGGGTTTATATGTAGTGAGGCCTTGAAGGAGACGGGGAAATGAGGCAATGAAAGAACATACTCCATAAGGCATTACAGGATCAACTGAAATAACTGTAAAATGTTTTCCTTTTCCCTGAAATATTCTTTTTAGATGGCTTGGTGCTTATAGAGATACAGCCACAGGCAACAACTTTTACAGAAAGTCGCAACAAGACAAAACCTGCTTCCCACTAAACTGCTCCCAGCAGCGCCACATGGGCACCTTTGACATTTTGGTCGAGATGTTACTGCGGATGTGAGCTTCCCCCGTACATTTGTTGCTCTGACCCTGATCGCTGCCTTTGCTCTCCCTTCACCGGCCTTGCACAAGGCACCGAGGAGAACGATGTCCAACAGAACCACAGGGACAGGATTCCTCCTCCTGGGGTTTTCTGACACTCGGGAGCTGCAGATCTTACACTTCCTCCTCTTCCTAGCAGCATACCTGGCAGCCCTGACGGCCAATCTCCTAATAATCACAGCTGTAGCCCTCAGCCACCACCTGCATTCCCCAATGCACTTCTTTTTGATAAATTTATTCATCCTAGACCTTGGCTTCATCTCAGTGACCGTGCCCAAATCCATGTCTAATTCCTTATTAAATAACAACTCAATTACCTGTGCTGGATGTGTTGCCCAAGTGTTTTGTCTCATCGCCTTCTTGGGAGCAAATGTATCCCTTCTCACAGTTATGGCATATGACCGGTACGTTGCCATCTGCAAGCCACTGCATTATGAGATAATACTGAACAGGAGAGCTTGCACCCAGATGGCTGCCTTGGGCTGCTGGTGCCATCAACTCTGCACTGCACACGGGGAACACCTTTAGTCTACCCTTCTGCCACTCAAATATCATCAACCAGTTCTTCTGTGAAATACCCCAGCTGCTCAAGCTCTCCTGCTCTGACACATACCGCAATTGTCTTCAGTGTATTTTTAACTCTACGCTGTTTTGTTTTCATTGTTGTGTCGTATGTTCAGATCTTCACCACAGTGTGGAGAATCCCCTCTGAGTAGGGCCATCAGAAAGCCTTCTCCACCTGCACTCCTCACCTCTGTGGTTGCCCTGATTCTCCCAGGGCCTGTACTAGTGATAGTCCGCCCGTGGCCTGGCAATACTAGTGTAAATGTTATGGCATCCTTTGTTTAAAGAATGGCAACATCAGTATTTCCTTCCAATATTAAATGGCAGGAAAGGAGTTTCTGTAGATTTCTGGTTGGGCACATCCCCAGGTTAAAGACTATATTAAAGCTGGTTGGACGCTACTGCATGTTTATCCATGTGTTAATGTGAACCTACAGTCTTATATATGTGTCCCTTTTTCATGTAACACTCAATTGACTTGAATGCTATGTCAATTTTAGCATGATGGAGAGGCATTTTGGAAGATGAGGACTTAGAGTATTTCCTAAGACAACCTATGACTGAATAATAATATCACGTGTTGACCCTGTTGATGTTGTTGGGAGTGACCGCTTTGTTTGAAAAGTTCTGATTTTGATCAATGCATTTTTTCACTTAATGGTAAATTGAAGCACTTCAACTTTGAGTAATGATGGGATACATGTCCAAGAAGAGGGTGATGGGGGCTCAAACTTCCCTTGGCCAAGATGGTTCTGGAAGCAGATAGCCTCATACTCAGTTGCTTGGAAACTGAGCAGAGTAATGAGAAAGTGCTCTGAGTACTAGGTTGCTGGAAACCAGGTGTATTCTTCTTCCTCCATTTTGCCTAGTTTTAGGACACCTGACATGCACCTAAGAGTCACAGACCCTTTCACTGCAGTGATGACATATTTTGAAATCCCAAATCTTTCAGTTGGATGAACATGGCAATGTACATATCTCTTTCAAAATGGTGGCCATACCCAGCCTATACATTTTTGTGAAGAAGGCAGCCACACTTCAGAGACCGCCAATGGAGCCATTGCAGCTTGTGAGAGCTGCAGTTTCTGATTCTGTTCTTGTCAGACCTAGGGCACTGGGCTCTGGCTGCTTTCTGACCACGTCTACATGACACTGACCGAGCAGTAGTTAGTCACCCATCATTTAGCTCTTGTATAAACAAGTACTAAATGACTGCACAGGAAATGGCATTACTAACCGTTTTTTCTTGACACTGACTGCACAGTAGCCTGACACCACCCAGCAGTAGCGCGATGTCACATTTTCTGTCATGTGACAGTACTGTGTGGTAGTCATGGGCTAGTGTGCAGTAAACATTTCATGTAGACATGGCCTCTGAGAGTGTCAACTAGATCCCAGGCTCCAGGGCAGCCAGAGGGAGCAGATTGCAGAAAGGAGCCAGAGGAGGAGTCGGGAGGTCGATGTGAGAAGAGGTGACTGGGGGAACGTGAGTCAGGAAGCAGGAGGATCAGGAGGAGAATGGAGTAAGAGGGCAAGGCAAATCGTGAAGCCAGGAAAACACACAGAGAGCAGAAAGAGGCACAAGGTATAATTGCCAGGAAGGCTGTCCGAGTTCATGTTGAACCCTGTTGTCCAGACACTTCCTGCTCCAGGTCAGGACTTGAAACGGCAGTGCAGTGAAGTGGGGGAGTGACCAGTCACTCTGCTGGTGGGGGGGGTGGGCAGAAGGGTCGGCCCTCCTGGACCCAAATCTAAATACACAATCAATGCTTATATTCCTCCAGCCTCTGGTTTTGACCCTCTCATAAGTTTCCTTTGCATTTTTTGGTATTTTTCCTTTCTGTTTTATGTTGCCCACTTTTGGAGGTCTTGTGAGGCATGGTAGAGAGCCCAAGTGTTGGTTAAACCAGAAAAGGGGGTTTGCAGTCTCAAGGGAGACTAGATGGCTGCGAGACTCAGTGGGTAACATGTGGGTTTGGTCCAGCTGACGTATAGCTCATCTCTGCAAAAGGACGCGGGGCAACAATGGTTGGGGATTTGGTCAAGAACATCAGGAGCCTGTCAAGGCAGGGTAAAAGGGTGAGGTAGAGGGAAGGTGGTGCCTTACAGAAGATCATCGTCCAGTGGTACCACAACCGAGAGTACCCCAAAAGTTGGACACCCCTCACTGAAGAAGATAGAAAGACATGGCAGGAGAGACTGGGGGAGAGACTACCAAGTGGAGGGACATCAACTTGGTAGGAACACAGGGACGGACAAGTGGGCAACTCCAAGTATCTGGGGCCATGCCGCATGTGACCAGACGTTCGAGGCTGGACGGGCACACTTATATTTCCACCAGCCTCTGATTTTAACCTTACAGGTCCCAGAGTGGAACATTTTGCCCAGGGACATAGGAAGTGATCTATTTGCAGAGATGAGTGCAGATTTTCTGAGTCCCAGCCATCCTGACCTGCCTTTACTAGCCCCTGTTTCCTGTCTGTCTGTTGCCATTTAGGCTCTGATTTTCTGGAGACTCCAAGGAACATGTATACATGTCACACTAGGTCACTGTACAGTGTACTACGGTGACATAACAATCATGGGGGTCTACACGAGATCAGCAACTACGTCGCAGTAGTGGCACACTCTCCTGGTATAGTGTGTCAACACAGCGGCATAGTGGGACAATCAACCTGTGCACCACGTGCATGGCGCTGGAGGGGCAGATGCTGCACTGTGCTTTAGTACTTCCACAAGAAAGAGCTTAATCATTACACCGGAGCAATGTCACTGCATGGTGACGTGTAAATGCACCCTAAGAGAACAGGGCACTGAAGACCTTCAGTCTCTTCTACTGCTTTGCCAAGCCCAGGATTTATTCTTCTGAAATTAAAGAAAACCAAAGCAACAGAAAAATAACAGGATGGATATAATGAAACCTGTACCTGAGCATGGAGAATTACAGGGCATAAAAGTTAAGAGAAAAGATACTGGGTCAGCTATATCAGAGGCACTGCTTTGCGTAAAATGCAGGTAGATCTCAAAGGGACTCACACCACCACCTAAGCTACCAAACCGAGCCAGCACTCCTGTGTAACTGTTTTCCTAAATGTGGCCATATATCTCACTGATTTTTGAGATGTCTGAATATTTGAATCTGGTTTCCAGATGCTACATATCCTGGCCCAGAAGCAGGATACAATAGATACAAGGTGATCAAACTAAACAATCAAAATAAAACTTTCTGGCTTTAAAATAAATGAATCCAGGAGGGCTTATTTCTGATTGTGTGCTTCAAAGCTGAGCTAGGCTCTAGGGAACAAGTCCCAGAAGCCCTAAGAAGAGAGATGTGGATAAATCACCTTCCTGCAGCATCAGTCGTTTCAAACCAGTGAAGTTTCCTGTCATCTGCAGAGAGAAACTGCTTTGGATCTACTTCCGCCAGTTCAGTCGTGGAGTGGGGAGAAAGCTCCCACTAAGATATTTTGACTTTGAAAGATGCGACAGTGGCAGGGAAAAGGGAAGTTAGATAGATCAGTAGCGGGAAAGGAAGCAAGGTATCCTGGCACCGGAGGATCTGTCACAAGCTGAGGAAAATGTCACAAAGAACATTGCTGTAAGTCTGTTCTTGCAAGTGGTGTGGTTGGTTGGGAACAAGGGGGACGTTTCGTTTATTTAAGCACCTAAAAAAGACACAAATCTAGAAAACTATCAACATTTTAATAGCAAGGTATTCAAAATTGTATAGCTGAAAAAAAGGAATAAAAGTAAATAGTTCCCTTTAGAAAATCTGAACTTGCTCCCAAGAACCCACAGATTTCAGTGTCTTTGGAAGCAGACATTTTCTGTCAAAAGCCCTTGGAAACTGCAGATTTAAACCAAATAATCTTCCCATACATATATTTAATTTTTACTTCTTCTCAATAAATGTATGCTTTTGAAGAAATGTACATATTGCAAACATTATTTCTTTAAGCGAAGACATTTTTAAAAGAAATCTCTTTCCAGGCTTACATTTTAAGCCCCACGGCAGAGATTCAGTATTGCTCAGCAACACCAGAAGGCCAATCCCACCTCTTCACTGCAGCCAGGTTTCATTGTTTTCTAGAAAAAACACCCGGAGGAGGGATAACTTAGTAAACCCTGCTGCTGATACCCTGCAAAATGCATTTTAAATATCCGAGTGCCTCTCATCCTACGGTCCGGGAATCCAACAAAGTGTGATGAGCAAATAAATAGTGAGAAGCATCGCTTGCCCAAAGAGCTTAAGGTTCTTGTACCCAAATGACAACGATCAATGACACAAAGTGAAGGTAAGAGGAAGATGGGATTGCCCTATCGTGGCAGAGGGATGATCATTCAGCCAGAGGTGGGGACCGTATCAATCAGCTTCTTGTGGCAGGCAGGACTCAGTGCAGATTCAGTCCAGACAAGGTGACTCTTGGGAGGCTGCCCATGTTTATGCTGTAGATAGCAGTGAGGAGGAAAGGAGGATGTGCTAGCAACGTCTTGACCAGCATATTATTGCCGTCACAAGTGCTGTGTTCACTGAGCCTGCTCTTGCTGTGGCCTTGCTTTTTTTCACTGTGAATCTTGTTTTTCCTTTTGTTGTTATTAAAAATTGAATATAAAAAGCATCCAAGCAAAACTACCATGTGGGTTTTTTACGATGGTTCAATGGCTACTGTCTCACGGCTTCTGAACCCTATTCTGCCCTCTTTGCTGGGCCTTTTGGTTTGACGATATCCCTCCGGTCGGCCGGCTTGTTGAAGGGAGATAGTTTTACAGTGAGATTTGAAATGAAGGGGGGGGGAAGACGAGAATGAGCACATGAAGCAAATAAAAGGCAAACCCTCCGTGTTATTGCAGTCCCTATCAAATAATTATAACACTTGCTTTTGGCTGTAATATTCTCTGTTCATTGGTTTGGTGTTTCTATATATACGTCCACAAGTAAGGACTTTTGTGCAGCTTTTTAAAAATGCAAAATTATAAAAATAAATAAAATCTGAACAATATTACTTTCTACTAAAAAACGTACAGCCCTTTAACATAGACCTTGTTGACAGTGTGTTCATGAGTTGTTTCCGACACGAGATGCATGCCTGTTATGCTTGTTACTTTGATCCTGACCAGAACCCTTGTCTTTCCTTCACAGGCCTTGCACAAGGCATTGAAGAGGGAAATGTCCAACCAAACCACCGTGACCGAGTTCCTCCTCCTGGGCTTCTCTGACATCCAGGAGCTGCAGATCTTACACTTTGTCGCATTTCTGGCGGCATACCTGACAGCTCTGGTGGGAAATCTCCTCGTTATCACAGCTGTAACTCTCAACCCCAAGCTTCACTCTCCCATGTTCTTTTTCTTGATTAATTTGTCTCTCCTGGACCTTGGCTCCATCTCAGTGACCGTGCCCAAATCCATGTCTAATTCCTTATTCAATACCAACTTGATTACCTACTCTGGATGTGTTGCCCAAGTGTTTTGTCTCATTGCCTTCATGGGAGCAAATTTATCCCTTCTCACAGTGATGGCATATGACCGGCATACGGCCATCTGCAAGCCACTGCATTATGAGATAATAATGAACAGAAGAACTTGTGTCCAGATGGCTGCCTGTGCTTGGGCTGCTGGTGCCATCAACTCTGCACTGCACACTGGGACCACCTTTCGTCTACCCTTCTGCCACTCAAATACCATCAACCAGTTCTTCTGTGAAATACCCCAGGTACTCAAGCTCTCCTGCTCTGATACATACCACAGAGAGCTGGCAGCTCTTGTCTTCGGCATGTGTTTAGCGCTAGGCTGTTTTGCTTTTATCGTTGTGTCGTATGTTCAGATCTTCACCGCAGTGTGGAGAATCCCCTCGGAGCAGGGCCGGCAGAAAGCCTTCTCCACCTGCATTCCTCACCTGGCTGTGGTCTCCCTGCTTCTTTCAACTGGTGGCATTGCCTACACGAAGCCCATCTCTGACTCCCCGTCCCCTCTGGATCTCCTGGCAGCTGTTCTGTATTGTTTGGTGCCTCCAATGATGAATCCGGTCATCTACAGCATGAGGAACAGGGAGATCCAAACTGCCCTGAGGAAACTGCTCCAAAGCAGTTTTCTTTTCTAATTTACACGTGATATTAGTTTTTTTGTCATTGTATTGTGTGAATCTTGCATATTAAAAATGAAGGTGGTGGGTAATTTCTGTAACTTTGGAAGGTGAAAGACTTGGCTTTTATCATTTTGGTTGGCACTATTGAAGTGAAAAACTAATGTTTCATACATCAATGTTACTGTCTTTGCACCATCAAAAATATAATCCATGAATTGCAAGATAATGAAGAATTCAAATCTTTTGTTTACTCATTGGTGTAATTAATTATTTGGATGACAGAAAATGCAGGCAAATATCCAGATGATGTGAAACTGGAATGAAGCGCAAGTACTCTAGCGGATAGGAAGAGAGTTCAGATGGATGTGGATAGATTTGGGGCACTGGGGTTAAGGAACGACCATTCATCTTGGGCACTGAGTTCCCCTGCCTGCGAGAAACCCAGCGCCTCTCCTACTAATCTCAACTCGTTGAAGTTGGCCCTTTTGAAGTCTAGGGCTACCTCCATGCTGCAGGCCCCCATTCATTCTCCTGCCTTAGATTCTAGGGTAGGAGAGTGAATGAGGACATTTAGTGTGTTTTTGCTGTTAACTCAGATAAAGTTCTACAGGTTTTTGGGGGACGAGGTGGGAATGGGACCTCCAAGGAATTCAGTTTTTTATCTAATCTCTTCGATCTCACAAATTACATTTGTTTTTGTTAGCAGAAAAATTCCAGGTGAGATCAGTTGAAAACTATAGGCTTTCATATTTAAAAATAAATAAAATATCTGTGGCAGGATGAACATTTTGGTCAGTTTTTAAATGGACTATGGTAAGCTCTTTTCAGGGTAAAAACAAATTAAAATCAAATTTTCCAAGGGGAAAAAGATTATGGACCTGTTCTGTATTCTCACCATGAACTTTGGGAATCAGATCAAGGAGACATTATTGATGGGAATATCAAAGCCACTGAGTTGGTTACTCTCCTCCTTACCACTACCCCTGTTCTATAATATACAGGATGTGCACAGTGCCCTGGGAAGGAGGATGCCCAACTCGACCTCTGTGACTGAGTTCCTCCTCCTGGGCTTCTCTGACACTCAGGAGCTGAAGATCATACACTTGTTCATGTTTCTAGCAACATACTTGGCAGCTCTGGTGGGGAACCTCATTGTGATCGCTGCTGTAGCTATGGACCCCCACCTCCACAGACCTATGTCTTACTTCTTGGTGAATTTGTCCATTCTCGACCTTGAATTCACCTCCGTCATTGTCCCCAGTCCATGGCCAATTCTCTCTTAAACAGCAGGACAATCTCCTATTGTGGATGCGTAGCCCAGGTCTTTCTCTTCTTCCTCTTTTGTGCAGCCTATTCTTGATGAGAATAGGAAAACACTGAGTTTGTTACTCTCCTGCTTACCACTGCCCTTGTTCTCTTATAGTCAGGACTTGCACAGGCCAGTGGGAAGGAAGATGTCCAACTGGACGGCCGTAATCAAGTTCCTCCTCCTGGGCTTCTCTGACACTCGGGAGCTGCAGATCGTATACTTTGTCATCTTTCTTGCAGCATACCTGGCAGCTCTGGTGGGGAACCTCCTTGTTATCACTGTTGTAACTACGGACCACCACCACCACAGCCCCATGTATTACTTTTTGGTACATTTCTCCATCCTTGACCTTGGCTTTATCTCCCTCATTGTCCCTAAGTCCATGGCCAATTCTCTCTTAAACTGCAGGACAATTTCCTATGCTGGATGTGTGTCCCAGGTCTTTCTCTTATTCCTCTTTGGTTCAGCTGATGTTCCCTTGCTTACCATCATGGCAGTGTGTGCCAAAGCAGGAGAGCTTGAGCAGCTGGGGTATTTCACAGAAGAACTGGCTGATGGTATTTGAGTGGCAGAAAGGTAGACTAAAGGTGTTCCCAGTGTGCAGTGCAGAGTTGATGACCCCAGCAGGCCAAGCACTGGCAGCCATCCAGATGCAAGCTCCCCTGTTCATTATTATCTCATAATGTAGTGAGATGGATGTGGATAGGTAGGGGCACTGGAGTTGAAACAATAAAATAAAGGGCACAAAATAAATGTAACTTGATGCATATAGGGGAGAATAATGAAAAGCACAAATACAGCCTGGGTTATAAATGCCTGGGTGGTATCATTATTGAAAAGGTGGTTACAGACTCAATATGAACCAGCAATTATTTGTAGCTACAGAAACATTAATGAAGTTTTGGGCTGGAGTATTAGATGTAAAACAGAGCTGTACCTTGCAGCCGTGTTGGTCTAAGGACACAGGAAAACAAATTCAGGGCCATAAATATTTGTTCACCACCATTTAAACAGGTTGAGGTTTTTTAACAAACTCTAAAAGAAGTTAGGTGCTTACTTGAAAGGAGATTTAAGGTCTCAAACTCACTTTCCTGTTTCAAAATATTCATAAGATCCTAGGACTGGGAGGGAGAGTATTGCTTCCTCTAATGATATGTTTAGTTCTAATACAACAACGCTGTTCTCCGGGTGCATCTATTCATGACATTATCACAGTCAAATGAACCCCATCACACTGAATATTGTGTAAATAGATCATAGAATCATAGAAGTCGGGTCGGAAGGGAAGTTATAGATCTTCAAGTCCGACCCCCTGCCTGGGCAGGAGAAAAAACTGGGCTCAAATGATGCCAGCCAGGTAGGCATCTAGCTTCCTCTCAAAGACCCCCAGGGTGAGGAGCCAACACCACTTCCCTTGGAAGTTGATTCCAGATCCTAGCTGCCCTGACTGTGAAGTAGTTCTTATGGAAGTCTAATCTAAACCTGCTCTCCAACAACTTGTGACTGTTATTCCTTGTTATGCCAGCAGGTGCTAGGGGAAACAAGGTCTTCCCCAAACCCTTCTGGTCCCCCCAGTCAGTTTATAGATGGTCACCAGGTCCCCACTCAGCCTTGTCTTGTGAAGGCTGAACAGGTTCAGGTACCACAGTCTCTCATTGTAGGATCTGCCCTGTTGTCCCCTGACCATGCGGGTGGCCCTCCTCTGGACCCTCTCCATGTTGTTCACATCCCTCCTGAAGTGGGGCGCACAGAACTGGACACAGCTGTGGACGGATCAGCATCACGCAGAGGGGGAGGATCACCTCCTTGGACCTGTTCGAGATGCACCTGTGGATGCATGCCAAGGTCCGGTTAGCCCTGCCAACCGTGACCTCGCATTGTCGGCCCATGTTCATCTTGGAGTCAATAGTGACTCCAAGATCACTTTCTGCCTCTGTGCTCTCAAGAAGGCAGTTTCCCATCTTAGCTCTCTATGTGAAGGAAAGCTACATGTCCCTGAAAGCTGATGTTGGCGACCGGCATGGACAGCTAGAGACCCTCTGGGTAAAAATTCGTGGGGAATTCGGCACAGGGGACACAACGGTGGGCGTCTACTACAGACCTCCCACTCAAAGTCCCGAGCTTGACCAGGAGTTCGCCCAGGAACTGACTGAGGCCGCTTGCTCCAGGACCTTGGTTGTCATGGGTGACTTCAATTACCCGGACATCTCGTGGGAAGATCACTCAGCTAAATCTGAGCAGGCGCAAAGCTTTCTCTCGTGCGTGGATGACCTCTACCTGACTCAAGAAGTCTATGGGCCAACGAGAGGCAAAGCGCTGCTCGACCTGGTACTGGCTACGGGGGACGACCTAATCGGTGACCTAGTGTTTGATGGGAAGTTGGGTGACAGCGACCACGAGCTGATCACCTTCACCATCCGCTGTAAAGCTGGCAAGTCAGTCAGCGACACAGAAGTCTTTGACTTCAGAAAACCCAACTTTGACAAGCTCAAGAGGCTAGTCAGTCAGGCCCTCAGGGACCATGACGCCAGGGAGTTGGGAGTTCAAGAAGAGTGGTTGCTTCTCAAGGAAGCGATCCTCAGTGCACAAGCTAAATCTATTCCAACATGGAGGAAAGGCAGCAAGAAGGCACAGCAGCCCCCCTGGCTCTCCAGAGACCTAGCGGACCTACTGTGGCTAAAAAGGAAAGCCTACAAAGGATGGAGGATGGGATTCACATCCAAGGAGGATTACTCCGCGCTGGTCTGGTCCTGCAGGGAGCAAACCAGGAAAGCCAAGGCTGCAACTGAACTCCAACTAGCTTCAGGCATCAAGGACAACAAAAAGTCCTTTTTCAGATATGTGGGGAGCCGGAGGAAAAGCAAGGGCAATGTTGGGCCCCTGCTAAACCAGATGGAGCAACTGACAACTGACGCCCAGGAAAAAGCCAACCTATTAAATAGGTACTTTGATCAGTCTTTCATCAGTCACACGGGATGCCCATGCCTGCTATGGGACAGGGAAATCTGGGTGAGGGGGATCCCCTACCTTCCATCAATGCTGACCTCGTGAAGGAACACCTTGAGAAGCTGGATACCTTCAAGTCAGCCGGCCCTGACAACCTGCACCCCAGGGTACTCAAGGAGCTGGCGAGCGTCATAGCCCAGCCCCTGGCACGGATCTTTGAAAACCCCTGGCGCTCTGGTGTAGTTCCCGAAGACTGGAAGAAGGCCAATGTGGTGCCGATCTTCAAGAAAGGGAGGAGAGTGGATCCGGCTAACTACAGGCCCATTAGCCTGACTTCTATCCTGGGGAAGATCTTAGAAAAGTTTATTAAGGAGGCCATCCTTGATGGACTGGCCCAGGCTAACATTCTAAGGGACAGCCAGCACGGGTTTGTTGTGGGTAGGTCTTATTTGACCAATCTCATTTCCTTCTATGACCAGGTGACCTATCACCTGGACAAGGGAAAAGAGATTGATGTCTTATACCTTGACTTCAAAAAGCTTTGATCTGGTATCCCATGATCACCTCTTGGCCAAACTGGCCGGTTGTGGCCTTGGCTCCACCACGATCCGCTGGCTGGGAAACTGGCTCCGTGGTCGGACCCAGAGGGTTGTGATTGATGGCAGTCACTCATCGTGGTGCCCTGTGACCAGTGGGGTCTCTCAAGGCTCTATCCTGGGACCCATACTGTTCAACATCTTCATTAACGATGTGGACATTGGAGTCAGGAGTGGACTGGCCAAGTTCGCCGATGACACCAAACTTTGGGGCAAAGCATCCACGCCAGAAGATAGGCGGGTGATCCAGGCTGACCTGGACAAGCTCAGCAAATGGGCGGACGAGAACCTGATGGTGTTTAACACCAAAAAATGCAAGGTTCTCCACCTTGGGAGGAAAAACCTGCAGCACCCTTATAGGCTCGGCAGTGCTACGTTGGTTAACACTACAGAAGAAAAAGACTTGGGGGTCATCATTGACCACAAGATGAACATGAGCCTGCAATGCGATGCTGCGGCTAGTAAAGCGACCAAAATGCTGGCTTGGATCCATAGATGCTTCTCAAGCAAATCCCGGGACGTCATTCTCCCCTTGTACTCGGCCTTGGTGAGGCCGCAGCTGGAGTACTGCGTCCAGTTTTGGGCTCCACAATTCAAAAAGGATGTGGAGAAGCTTGAGAGAGTCCAGAGGAGAGCCACGCGCATGATCAGAGGTCAGGAAAACAGATCTTACGATGACAGGCTGGGAGCCATGGGACTCTTTAGCCTGGAAAAGCGCAGGTTCAGGGGTGATCTGATGGCCACCTACAAGTTTATCAGGGGTGACCAGCAGGATGTGGGGGAACATCTGTTTACCAGAGCGCCCCATGGGATGACAAGGTCGAACGGTCACAAACTCCTGCAAGAGCGTTTCAGGCTGGACATAAGGAAGAATTTCTTTACTGTCCGAGCCCCCAAGGTCTGGAACAGTCTGCCAGTGGAGGTGGTTCAAGCACCTACATTGAACACCCTCAAGAGTAAATTGGATGCTTAGCTTGCTGGGATCCTATGACCCCAGCTGACTTCCTGCCCTTTGGGCAGGGGGCTGGACTCGATGATCTCCCGAGGTCCCTTCCAGCCCTAATGTCTATGAAATCTATGAAATCTGTAAGTGTGCTGCTGGTTACTACTGCCCAAGTGCAGCACCCTGCACTTGTCAGTATTGAAATGCATCCTGTTTATCTCATCCCACTCCTGTAAACTATCCAGGACTTGCTGCAGTCTTTCCCCCCTTACTGGCTTGCTCACCTCACCCCAAACCTTGGTATCATCAGCAAATTTAAACAGGTTGCTTTCGAACCCGTCGTCCAAATCGCTGATAAAGAAATTGAACAGCGCGGGCCCAAAGACTGAGCCCTGGGGGACTCCACTGCCCACTTCTCCCTGGGTCGAATATGACCCATCCACCACCACCCTCTGAGTGCGACCCTTCAGCCAATTTGCAAACCATCTGACTGTGTAGGCATCAATGCCACAGTCGCCTAGTTTTTTCATGAGGATGGCATGGGAAATGGTGTCAAAGGCCTTGCTGATGTCCAGAAAGACTACGTCCACAGCGACACCTGCATCCATTGCCTTTGTGACGTGATCAGAAAAGGCAATCAGGTTGGTCTGACATGACCTGCCCCTAATCAAACCATGCTGGTTGCCCTTGAGCATCATCCCTGAGGCCGGCCCATCACAGATGTGCTCCTTGAGGATCTTCTCAAAGAGTTTCCCAAGGATAGAGGTAAGACTGATGAGCCTATAGTTTCCCAGGTCCTGTCTCTTCCCTTTTTTGAAGATGGGGACCACGTTAGCTATCTTCCAGTCATCCGGCTCCTGGCTGGAGCACCACAAGTGCTCGTAAAGCTGTGCCAAGGGCCCTGAAATAACCCCAGCTAGCTCCCTCAACACAAGGGGGTGGAGAGCATCTGGACCTGCTGACTTGTAGATGTCCAGCGCCTCCAGAAGCTCTCTAACCCGGTCCTCCCCAACCTGAGGTCTGGAGGCGTTCTCCTTGAGTCCATGTGGCATCACAGCAGGATAAATAACTCAAATAACATCAACCAGCTCTTCTGTGAACTGCCCCAGCTGCTCAAGCTCTCCTGCTCTGACACATACCGCAGAGAGCCGGCAGCCCTTGTCTTCAGTGTGTTTTTAACTCGAGGCTGTTTTGTTTTCATCGTTGTGTCATATGTTCAGATCTTCACCACAGTGTGGAGCATCCCCTCTGAGCAGGGACGTCAGACAGCCTTTTCCACCTGTATTCCTCACCTGTCTGTGGTCACCCTGTTTCTTTCCACTGCCATCATTGCCTACATGAAGCCCGTCTCTGATTCCCCGTCCCCTCTGGATCTCCTGGCATCTGTTCTGTATTGTGTAGTGCCTCCATTGATGAATCTGGTCATCTACAGCCTGAAGAACAGGGGGATCCAAGCTGCCCTGAGGAGACTGCTCCACAGGCTGATCCTCTGCAAGAACAACATGTCCATCATTGTTTCATGACTTTGCTTTACAAATTTTTTTTTTTTTTATAATTAACTCCTGAAATTATTGTTTTCATACTATAGTGTGCAACCTATTTACAAAAAATACAGGTGGTGGGTTATTCTGTAACTTTGTAAGTACAATGATACTTGACTTGGGTCATTTTGTGTTAATACAGTTGAAGCAGGGAAGTATTGTTTCTTGCTTCTATTTTACCATCTGCACCACCTAAAATAAACCCCATCAATTGCAAGATGATGAATGCAAGACTTCTGTTTACCAGTTGTTGTATCATTCTTATTAGTTGCATCACTAATATGTAGGGGATTTAAACAATGGTTTGGAAGTGAATAAACGGTGAGACAGTAGGAGTATTGGATATCTTATTACACCACCTTCTTTTTTTCTTTGAATGCTTTTCCCAAGAAATATCAGGGTGGTTGAAGTCACTCATGATGACTGTGCAGTGAAAGTGTGCAGCTTCTCCCAGTTCCCTAGCCAGTTCCCTAGACAATCCTGTCTAGGAGGTCTGTAATAGACTTCTACAGTTATATCACCTCTGCCATGTTCTCCCCGTTACCTAACCCAGAAGGTATCAAGTCGCCCTCCTTGGGTGCCAATCTCTGTTTGTAGGGAAGTGTACTTCTTCTTCACATGCAGAGCTACAACCCTGCCCTTTCTTGCAACACAATCCCTCCTGTAAGCGGTATAGGTATCAAGATGTGTGGTCCAGTCATAGGTGGAGTCCCACCAGGTCTCCATTATCCCTATGAGATTAGTTCTTTTGGTAACCAAAAATGAACACCGTTTCTCCTGTTTAACTGCATGCTCCTGGCATTTGTGTGCAGGAAGCTAAGCCTGCCATTGGAAGCTCTGGGATTCCTGGTGCTCTTCGAAGTCTCATCCTGGGGCTGGGGTAGGAGAGAGATCCTTCGTGTTACCTGACCTCCTCATTTTGTTGTTGCCCTGATTCTTCCATGGCTTGCACTAGTGATGGTCAGCCCATGCCCTGGCAATCTTAGTGTAAATGTTATGGGCTACTGTGGAATCAAGATTTCATGTAGACATGGCCTCTGAGGGTGTCAACCAGGTCCCAGGCTCCCGGGCAGGCAGAGGGAGCAGGTTGCAGGAAGGAGCCAGATGAGGAGCCAGGAGGTCAATGTGAGAATGGGTGTGTGGGAGATGCTGAGTAAGGAAGTGGGAGTACCAGGAGGAGAATGGAGTAAGAGGGCAAGCCAAATCATGAAGCCAGGAAAACACACAGAGAGCAGGAAGAGGCACGAGGTATAACCGCCAGGAAGGTTGTCTGAGTTCATGTTGAACCCTGTTGTCCAGACATTTCCTGCTCCAGGTCAGGACTTGAAACGGCAGTGCAGTGAAGTGGTGGAGTGACGAGGCACTCTGCTGGTAGGGGGGAGTGTCTGCAGAAGGGTCGGCCCTTCTGGAGGGGTCTGCACAGGCTTCCCCAGCCTGAAGAGTCAGCTGGAGAGGTTGTAGGTTGGGATGAACAGGTTGGGATGCAGATTTGAGGCTTTGCCCTGACAGAAAACAAGGTAACAATAATTTAGTAGAGTTACAAATTTCCTGAAGGGCTTGATCCAGATGGAACAACAGACCCAAATCTAAATACACAATCAATGCTTATATTCCTCCAGCCTCTGGTTTTGACCCTCTCATAAGTTTCTTTTGTATTTTTTGGTATTTTTCCTTTCTGTTTTATGTTGCCCACATTTGGAGGGGTTGTGAGGCATGGCAGAGAGCTCGAGTCTTGGCTGAATGAGAAAAGGGGGTTTGCAGTCTCAAGGGAGGATAGACGGCTGTGATACTAGGTGGGGTTTCCCCCAGCTGACATTTAACCCATCTCTGCAAAAGGATGTGGGGCAACAACAGTTGGGGATTTGGCTAAGAGCATCAAGAACCCTTCAAGGCAGGGTGAAAAGGCAAGGAAGAGGGGAGGTGGTGCCTCGCAGAAGATTGTCGTCCAGCAGTACCACAACTGAGAGGACCCCAATAGTTGCACCCCCCACCACTGAAAAATATAGAAAGTCATAGCAGGTGAGATTGGGGGAGAGACTACCTAGGGGAGGGACATCTACTCAGCAAGACCACAGGGACGGACAAGCAGGCAACTCCAACTATCCTGAGCCATGCCGCATTGACTGGATGTTTGAGGCCAGACGGGCACACTTATATTTCCTCCAGCCTCTGGTTTTGACCCTACAGGTCTCAGAGTGGAACATTGTGCCCAGGGACATGTGAACTGATCTATTTGCAGAGATGAGTGCAGACTTTCTGAGTCCCAGCCATCCTGATCTGCCTTCACTAGCCCCTGTTTCCTGTCTGCTTGTTGACCATTTTATGCTCTGATTTTCTGGAGATTGTAAGGACATTTCTACATATCACCCTATGGTGATGTTGCAGTGCACTAGGTCACCTTATGGTGTGCTACAGTGACCTAACAATCATGTGGGTCTACACATCATGAGCAGCTATGTTGCTGTAGTGGCACGCTCTCCTGGTATAGTGTGTCACTATGGCAGCATAGCGGGACAATCAACCCATGCACCACGTGCATGGCGCTGTAGGGGCAGCTGCTTCACTGTGCTTTAGTACTTGCACAAGAAAGAGCTAAATCATGGCACTGGAGCAACATCACTGCATGGTGACGTGTAGATGCACCCTAAGGGAACAGAGCACTGGAGACCTCGTTCCTCAGTCTCTTCTGCTTTGCCAATCCCAGAATTTATTGTTCTGAAATAAAAGAAAAACAAAGCAACAGAAAAATAAGGGGATGGATATAATGACACATATACCTGAATTTGGAGTTTTACAGGGCATAAAGCTTAAGAGAAAGGATAGGTCACCTATATCAGAGGCACTGTTATGTGTAAAATGCAGGTAGATCTCAAAGGGACTCACAACATCACCTAAGCGAGCAAACTGAGCCAGCACAACTGTGGAACTGTTTTCCTAAATGTGGCCATATATCTCACTGATTTTTGAGATGTCTGAATATTTGAATCTGGCTCCCAGATGCTACATAGCTTGGCCCAGAAGCAGGATACAATATAGAAAAAGTGATCAAACTAAACAATCAAAATAAAAATTCATGGCTTTAGAATACATGAAACCAGGAGGGCTTATTTCTGATTGTGTGCTTCAAAGCTGAGCTGGGCTCTAGGGAACAAGTCCCAGAAGCCCTAAGAAGAGAGATGTGGATAAATCACCTTCTTGTAGCATCAGTTCTTCCAAAACATTGAGGTTCCCTGTCATCTGCAGAGAGAAACTAGTTTGGATCTACTTCTGCCGGTTCTGTCTTGGAGTGGGGAGAAAGCTCCTACTAAGATATTTTGACTTTGAAAGATGTGATAGGGCAGGAAAAAGGGAAATTTGATAGATCAGTAGCAGGAAAAGAAATAAGGTATCCTGGCTCTGGAGGATCTGTCACAAGCTGAGAATAACGTCACAAAGAGCATTGCTGTAAGTCTATTGCAATTGGCTGTGGTTATTTGGTAACAAGGGGGACGTCTGGCTTATTTAAGCACCTAAAAAAGACACAAATCTAGAAAACTATCAACATTTTAATAGTAAGGTATTCAAAATGTCTTAGGTGGTCAGAGGAAAAAAAAGAAAAGAAAATAATTCCCTTTAGAAAATCAGAACTTGCTCCCAAAACCCCACGTATTTCAGTGTCTTTGGAACTAGAAATCTTCAGCCAAAAAGCCCCTGGAGACTGCAGATTTAAACCAAATAATCCACCCACCAATATATTTTATTTTTAGTTCTTCTACATAAATGTATGCTTTTGAAGATATGTGCATATTGCAAAACATTGTGTCTTTAAGCAAAGACATTTTTCATGGCATCACAGCGCTGCCATATAACCGGTACATTGCCAACTGCCAGCCACTGCATTATGAGATAGTTATGAACAGCAGAGCTTGTGTCCAGTTGCTGCCTGTGCTTGGGCTGCTGGTGTCATGCACTCTGCACTGCACACTGGGAACACCTTTAGTCTACCCTTCTGCCACTCAAATACCATCCACCAGTTCTTCTGTGAAATACCCCAGCTACTCAAGCTCTCCTGCTCTGGCACAAGCTAACAACACACTGAAGGTCCTTGCCTTCAGTGTGTTATTAGCTTTAGCCTGTTTTTTTTTCATCGTTAAGTCGTATGTTCAGGTCTTCACCGCAGTGTGGAGAATCCCCTCTGAGCAGGGCGGCAGAAAGCCTTCTCCACCTGCATTCCTCACCTGACTGTGGTCTCCCTGTTTATCTCCACGGGCACATTCGCCTACATGAAACCCACCTCCAACTTCCCATCCTCTCCAGATCTTCTGACAGCTGTTCTCTATTCTGTGGTTCCTCCAGTGGTAAATCCATTCATCTATAGCATGAGGAACAAGGAGATCAAATGTGCTCTGAGACAACTGCTCCAAAAGCAGATGCTCTCTAAGAACAGGACGTCCCTTCTTACTTTGTGTGTTTGGTGTACCTCTTTGTTTCTTTAGATCTATGATTAAATCATGATATTAAGTTTTCATAATGTCGTGTGCATTCTGCTTATGAAACACAACAGTTCTCAGCTACATTCAGCAGTGCCAGAAAGACTGTGGTACTTAGCTGGAGTCATTTTGTGTTAACATTGTTGAACTGCAAGTGAAAAACTCTGGTGTCCCTCGTCCCACCTAAAATAAATCCCTTTAATTCCAAGATGAAGATGACTTGTGGGATGTGGTTTTCTAAATGGTATGATGAATGATTTGGATGTCACAATAGAGAGCTGCCTGAGAAAATTTGCAGCTGACACAACCTGGGAAGGCTTGCAAAACCCCTGGGGGACAAGAGTGGAATATGCACAGTTTTAATGCATCAGAAACCTGGGTGAGAGGTAACAGGGGGAAAGCCAGTATGGATAAATTTAAGATGCTACATCCAGGAAAAAGTAATAAAAAACACAAATACAGAATGGGAAAGAAGTGCCAGGGAGCCAGCATTTATGTGAACGATCCAGGACTTTTTGAGGAACACAGCCTTAACATAAATTGGCAGTTTGGTGACGTTTTAAAGAAAGCAAGTGCAATCTTTGAGCTGTATTAAGAGGTGTAAGACACATGAGGTGACAGTGACATTTCTTACTGCTGGTCTGGGCTTCACGTTTTAAGACAGAAAGGACATAGTTCCAGCAGGTATCCAGGTGCTCGAGAAATGTGATAATAAAGTCTTTGAAAGGTAAGCTGTGTAGGAAAACTTTGATGGAGCTGGACAAAGATATTTAGGGCCAGATAATCTTTAGGGTCATTCTCACTGTTGATTGTATGATAATGATCAGGATTATTGCTTCTGCAATAGACTCACAGGTCTAATGTAAATATGTAATGAGTAAGGACTGAAGACTAAGTATGCCCCTAACAGTTGTTTAACCTACATTTAATCTTACCAAGTTAGGTAAAAATTCTAATATTATAAAAGCCTTAATCTGCCTGTCCGTAAGACTTTATTCACGCTCTGACTAGCAGTGCATAGTCCCAAAGCATGAATTGCCATGGAAAAACATGCATTTCGACTGGTGGAGGAACCTTCAATAGACTCCATAGAATCTTGTGCAAGGACATTGGGAGCCAGGGCTAGGAGGGGAAAGAGCGAGAATGAGAACAAGATTTGGTAGAGGTACTCTAGATTTCTACCTTTGTAAATGACCTCAGGTTTCAAAAATGGATGGCATGAATAGATCTTGTTATCATAGAGACAATTATGCTACAAGTTGATTATATCGGTAAAGACACAGCATAATACAGAAGTCATGATAAAAATGGCAGCACCCATGGGTGGATACAGGATTTCCTAAAGTGGTATGGAGCACACCACTCTTCAGATGATTGGGGGATAGGGTGAGGCATGGATGCAGCCCCTGCATACACATCTGGGGACACGTGCCCCCCCTGCCCTGCCCGGCTGCATGCCCCACTCCCCATTGCCCCCACATAAGCTGCTCATGGCTCTGTCCCCTCCCTCCCCAGGCTGTGCAGGGCTTGACCTCCCCCACTGGCATTGGGAGGTGCGGGGCAGGAATGGAAGCCCCAGCAGTGAGGGAGGGAGGGAGTGGGTATAGAGCTTGTGTTTGGGCTGGCGCCTCAAACTGCATGGCCCCCACAACCCTCCCTCCACCCCCACTGCTGTACATAACTGGATTGATTATTGGACCCAGCATGGAATAGAGCATGGCTTCTATGAGATCAAGAGCTGATGGGGAGCTGGGGAAGGCTTAATGCTCTCCTTGCTTAGATGGGCACGGTATTGAAAATCTGAATGTATTATACAATTAGGAAAAGAAAAAAAGGTCTAAAGTTATGCAAACAACAACAGCAATTATTTCATAGATTTCATAGATTTCATAGACGTTAGGACTGGAAGGGACCTCGGGAGATCATCGAGTCCAGCCCCCTGCCCAAAGGGCAGGAAGTCAGCTGGGGTCATAGGATCCCAGCAAGCTAAGCATCCAATTTGCTCTTGAAGGTGTTCAATGTAGGTGCTTGAATCACCTCCGCTGGCAGACTGTTCCAGACCTTGGGGGCTCGGACAGTAAAGAAGTTCTTCCTTATGTCCAGCCTGAAATGGTCTTGCAGGAGTTTGTGACCGTTCGACCTCGTCATCCCTTGGGGTGCTCTGGTGAACAGACGTTCCCCCAGATCCTGGTGGTCACCCCTGATAACTTATAGGTGGCCATCAGATCACCCCTGAGCCTGCGCTTTTCCATGATAAAGAGCCCCATGACTCTCAGCCTGTCATCGTAAGATCTGTTTTCCTGACCTCTGATCATGCGCGTGGCTCTCCTCTGGACTCTCTCAAGCTTCTCCACATCCTTTTTAAATTGTGGAGCCCAAAACTGGACGCAGTACTCCAGCTGCGGCCTCACCAAGGCCGAGTACAAGGGGAGAATGACGTCCCAGGATTTGCTCGAGAAGCATCTATGGATGCACGCCAGCATTTTGGTCGCTTTATTAGCCGCAGCATCGCATTGCAGGCTCATGTTCATCTTGTGGTCAATGATGACCCCCAAGTCTCTTTCTTCTGTAGTGCTAACCTACGTAGCACTGCCGAGCCTATAAGGGTGCTGCAGGTTTTTCCTCCCAAGGTGGAGAACCTTGCATTTTTTGGTGTTAAACAACATCAGGTTCTCGTCCGCCCATTTGCTGAGCTTGTCCAGGTCAGCCTGGATCACCCGCCTATCTTCTGGCGTGGATGCTTTGCCCCAAAGTTTGGTGTCATCGGCGAACTTGGCCAGTCCACTCCTGACTCCAATGTCCACAACGTTAATGAAGATGTTGAACAGTATGGGTCCCAGGATAGAGCCTTGAGAGACCCCACTGGTCACAGGGCACCACGATGAGTGACTGCCATCAATCACAACCCTCTGGGTCCAACCATGAAGCCAATTTCCCAGCCAGCCGACCGTGGTGGAGCCAAGGCCACAACTGGGCAGTTTGGCCAAGAGGTGATAATGGGATACCAGATCAAAAGCTTTTTGAAGTCAAGATATATGACATCAATCTCTTTTCCCTTGTCCAGGTGATAGGTCACCTGGTCATAGAAGGAAATGAGATTGGTCAAACAAGACCTACCAGCAACAAACCCGTGCTGGCTATCCCTTAGAAAGTTAGCCTGGGCCAGTCCATCAAGGATGGCCTCCTTAATAAACTTTTCTAAGATCTTCCCCAGGATAGAAGTCAGGCTAATGGGCCTGTAGTTAGCCGGATCCACTCTCCTCCCTTTCTTGAAGATTGGCACCACATTGGCCTTCTTCCAGTCTTCGGGAACTACACCAGAGTGCCAGGAGTTTTCAAAGATCCATGCCAGGGGCTGGGCTATGACACTCACCAGCTCCTTGAGTACCCTGGGGTGCAGGTTGTCAGGGCCAGCTGACTTGAAGGTATCCAGCTTCTCAAGGTGTTCCTTCACAAGGTCAGCATTGATGGAGGGTAAGGGATCCCCCTCACCCAGATTTCCCTGTCCCATAGCAGGCATGGGCATCCTGTGTGACTGATGAAAGACTGACGCAAAGTACCTATTTAATAGGTTGGCTTTTTCCTGGGCGTCAGTTGTCAGTTGCTCCATCTGGTTTAGCAGGGGTCCAACATTGCCCTTGCTTTTCCTCCGGCTCCCCACATATCTGAAAAAGGACTTTTTGTTGTCCTTGATGCCTGAAGCTAGTTGGAGTTCAGTTGCAGCCTTGGCTTTCCTGGTTTGCTCCCTGCAGGACTGGACCAGCGCGGAGTAATCCTCCTTGGATGTGAATCCCATCCTCCATCCTGTCTAGGCTTTCCTTTTTAGCCACAGTAGGTCCGCTAGGTCTCTGGAAAGCCAGGGAGGCTGCTGTGCCTTCTTGCTGCCTTTCCTCCGTGTTGGAATAGATTTAGCTTGTGCACTGAGGATCGCTTCCTTGAGAAGCAACCACTCTTCTTGAACTCCCATCTCCCTGGGGTCATTTCAAGCTGTGTAAAGTACAAGTTGATGCAAGTGAGCTTGATTAGCTGAGGGATTTCTCAGAAGAACTGGTTGATGCTATTATCTTGGTGGAAAGATATACTAAAGGTGCAACCAGTGTGCAGGGCAGAATATAGAAAACCACAGATCCGTGCATGGGCTACCACTTAGATGCAAGCTCCCTGTTCATGATTGTCTCATAGTGCAGTGTTTTGCAGATGACAGTGTATCAATCATATGCCATGATGGTGAGGAAAGGGAAGTCAGCTGCAAAGAAGAACAAAAAGAAAAGGACTGGGACGACACATCCAGCATAGAACAAGGACGTGGTGTTCAGCAGAGAATTGGCTGAGGATTTAGTTCCTAGGTCTGGGATAGAAAGATTCATCAGGAAGAAGTGCATGGGGCTGTGTAGGTGGTGGTCAAGAAGTGTAACTCTGATATCAAGGAGATTCCCAATCAGGGATGCCATCAGAAAACGAGGGTGAGGCCAAAACCAGGGGACTACTACCATTTTTCCCCAGTGGTGCTTCTTTTTCCATTTTGATATGGTCAAAATGAAATATTTGGGGAATATTCGGTTCATACAAAAAAAAAATCCCAATTAGAGATTGGGAAAGGTTGATATTTTTAAATTTCTCCCCTGATGGGATCAATGTTTCTGGCCATGGGAACATCCATGAAGAGAGCAAATTCCAAACACCATATATCTTCTAGCTGCTGGACTCCAACTAACCCCTGTCCCAAGTGGGAACCACCAGTACAGTAAGTTAGCGTGGAGGCTGAAGGACAGACACACATATTGTCATATCAGGCACTGGCATCTGTCAGGTTTGGATCAAGAGAAATCAGGTCCATGAATGAGTCTCTGATCCCTTGATGAGCCTTGTGGAGCCTGCCTGGCATGGGCTGTACATAGCATGAGGCTGCACAGGGATATATGCTTCATGTAACACCTGTGCCAGGCCAGCCCTGTGTACTAGACTTGGGGTTTGTCTAGACTGGGCTCATTGACCCACCTACACGCAGGATCCAGTGTGCACAGTCATCTACACGTCTGCCCCACTGGGCCGTTTTTACTGTGCAGTCATTCAGTACTTCTTTTACCAAGAACTAAATGAACGTGCAGTACTCACCAGGACTGCACAGTCCTGAAGGCGCATGGATCATTTCAAACCCTACTGCACAGTAGCAATGAGGTAATGCTCAGGAGCTCACTGCTACTGGACAGTAGTGGCAGTATCACAGCTAAAGCCCGCCAACGCTACGTTACCACAGGGATGAACGACATCGCTGTAGCTCATTGCTACAGTGACCTAGCATCTCATATAAACACACCTAGCCTGCTGCAAATGTCACATGCCACAAATGACACGTGCACCAGGATGCTGCCGGGGCATGGTGACTGCCCACAGGCAGTGGCAGCGAACAGGGAGCTGCCTCAGGTAGCCGCGGTAGTGTCAGCGGCAGAGGCTGGGGGAGCGGCAAGCATTGGAGAGCAGTCAGCGACCATCAGCATAAACCACCAGCCACAAGTGGCCAGCGATGATCCGCAACTGTCCATAGATACTGTCGGCAGAGTTGGAGGTCAGAGGAGGTGGAGGCACTGGCAACTGCACACAGGCACCGGTGGTGCTTCTTTCAGGGGGTGCACATACATTCACTGTGCATCGCCAGTGCCACTTACAGTATTAACCCCAAGTGACCTGCTGTGGGCACCATGTGCTGCAGTGCTGGCCCCTCACACCTTATGCTGTGCACGGTGCTGGGGAGCAGGGTACAACTCAAAGGAAAGTGTTGATATTTTCATGACAGTAAATGTGCTAATGATTGCTGAGCTAATATTTTGCAATGGATGCTTGCTGGAGCTTGCTGTGAGTTATGGAATATATTCATTATATTTAGAATTTTTTTTGCACCTTACAACCTGACTTTTACTCTCAGTTATTTTCTCATGCAAAACTACATAGGAACTCACCTAATTGCAATTTGGTGCCTCCCTGCATGCTAAGGTGCCCAGTCTGGTAACTGGGACAACAGAGCCAGATAGAGAAGCTCAGGCCTTCTCAGAGATCCCGTGACTTGTGCTGGGAGGGAGATTAAACTGAGCACAGCTCTGCTCTTCTGCTAACAGCTGTACAGCTCAGACTGGTTACATCTGGGCTTTTCCTTCTGAGCTGTGCAGGACTCCAGGGAACAAGTCCCATGAGCCTTTGGAAGAAAACAACTGCAAAATTGCCATCTTCCTTTGGTCCTTATCTACAAGGCGGGGTTGAAGTCAGCTGCACACCCAGAAACCTGGTTGGATTCACTCCAGTCATTCAGGGACACAGAGGGAGCAGAGAAAGACCTCTGAGTTATCTGTGCTTCTGGGGACCTCGACTAGTGGCTTGGTGCAAAGGAGATCTGAGACATCAACTGGACAAGAGCAAAGGATCTTGGCAGGGGAAGGCTGAATATGACACAAGACACAAGAAACCTTCCACAAAAACAATTTCAGTAAGTTTGCTGTATCAGTGAAGTGTTCTGTCTTTGTAAGATGCAGAGGAGATTTAAGAATATAAAGGGTGGAAAACCTGGCTAGAGAAATCATACTGCATTTTATGTATAATAGATTCAAAGCTACAAGAGAGAATGCAGACATTTTCAATGTTTTTGCTATTAATTCACATATAATCAAAGAGTTTATAGGGAGTGGTGTGGAGGTTGGGGTGGGAATGGGACCTCCAAGGCAATAACATTTTATACAGTATCTTTTATTTCACATGTACTTGATTGCAGCATACATTTTCTAGGTGAGATAGATAAATTATAGACTGTCAGATTTAGAGCACATAATATATAAATAAAAATCCAGAGCTGAGCTAACATTTTCTTCACTTTTTTAATGGAATATAATATTTTATTTTATGTAAGGTTTTGTCAGGAAAAAGTAATTTATTAAAATCTATTTGTCCATAATGCAAATAATGGAATATCTACACACATACCATGACATTTGGAGGCTTTATTGATGGGAATATGAAAGCCACTGAGTTTGTTACTCTCCTCCTTACCACTGCCTTTGTTCTGTTATACCCAGGACTTGCACGGTGCCCTGGGAAGGAAGATGTCCAACTGGACGGCTGTAACCGAGTTCCTCCTCCTGGGCTTCTCTGACACTCGGGAGCTGCAGATCTTACACTTTGTCATCTTTCTCGCAGCATACCTGGCAGCTGTGGTGGGGAACCTCCTTGTTATCACTGTCGTAACTATGGACCACCACCTCCACAGCCCCATGTACTACTTTTTGGCAAATTTGTCCATCCTTGACCTTGGATCCATCTCTGTCATAGTGCCCAAGTCCATGGGCAATTCTCTCTTAAACTGCAAGACAATTTCCTATGCTGGATGTGTGTCCCAGGTCTTTCTCTTATTCCTCTTTGGTGCAGCCAATTTTTCATTCCTCACCATCATGGCATATGACCGGTTTGTTGCCATCTGCAAGCCACTGCATTATGAGATAATAATGAACAGGAGAGCTTGTGTCCAGATGGCTGCCAGTGCTTGGGCTGCTGGGTCATCAACTCTGCACTGCACACTGGGAACACCTTTAGTCTACCCTTCTGCCACTCAAATACCATCAACCAGTTCTTCTGTGAAATGCCCCAGCTGCTCAAGCTCTCCTGCTTTGGCACATACCGCAGAATCCCCTCGGTTTTTAGCTTTTGGCTGTTTTGCAGTATGTTCAGATCTTCGGCAGATCCCCAGTCGGAGCAGGGCCGGCAGAAAGCCTTCTCCACCTGCATTCCTCACCTGGCTGTGGTCTCCCTGTTTATTTCAACTGCCGTGATTGCCTACATGAAGCCCATCTCTGACTCCCCGTCCCCTCTGGATCTCCTGGCAGCTGTTCTGTATTGTGTGGTGCCTCCATTGATGAATCCGGTCATCTACAGCATGAGGAACAAGGAGATACAAGCTGCCCTGAGGAAACTGCTCCAAAGGCTGATCCTCTTTAAAAACAATATGTCCATCATTCTTTCATGACTTTGCCTTACTTACGTTTCTTTTATAATTATCTCATGAAGAGGTTTTCGTGCTATCGTGTGCAACCTATTTATGAAAAATCAAGGGGTGGGTTATTCTGTAACTGTAAGGAGAATTCCTTTTGAGTTGAGTCATTTTGTGTTCATATTGTTGAAGTGGGAAAATAATGTTTCATACATCAATTTTACCGTCTGCGCCACCTAAAATAAATCCCATCAGTTGCAAGATGATGAATGGAAAGCTTTTCTTTAGCAGTTGGTGTAATCAATTATTTGGATATATGCAGATTCTGTGAAGCTGGGATGAACTGCAGACACTTTAGAGGATAGGCACAGAATTCACATGGATCCAGATAGACTGGGAAACTGGGCTAGAAAACCACAGGATGAAGTTCAAAGAAAGAACTGCAAGTAGCTGCACCTAGGGAAGAATAATTCAAAGCACTAATAAAAGGTGGGTGATAAACATCTGTGTGGCAGCACTGTTGAGAAGGGTCATGGGCATCTGGTGTATCACAGACTCAACATGAGACACCAATTTGATGTAGCTACAAAAACATGAATGCAGTTTTGGACTGCAACAAGAGAAGTATTAATTCGAAAACATGGGAGGTGATAGGGATCAGTGCTTAGACCTCTATGCTATTCAATAAATTCTTTAAGAATGTGGACTATGGGGTGGAAAGCTCAATGATTAAGTTAGCAAACAATACCAAGCTGTGCAGATAAACGGGCACACCAGAGGATAGGACAAAGATCCAGGAAGACCTTGACAGACCAGATTTATGGGTGGAACAAAGTCAGATGAGGTTTAACAGGAAGGGAGAAGTGCAAGGTCCTTCACCCGGGGAGGAAGAACCCTCACCACACATATACAGTGGCTGGCACAGGATCTGAATGAGACCTGGGGGCCATGACTGACTGGAACATGAGTATGAGCCAACAGTGTGTCAAGGCTTCCAGAAGGGAATCCAAAACTCTGGCGTGCATCAACCGATGTGTGGCCAATACATGCAGGGAGGTGCTCCTCCCTTTCTATTCAGCATTGGTCAGGCCTCAGCTGGAATACTGTGCCCAGATCTGGGCAGCACACTTCAAGAAGACTATGGATAAAGGTCAAGAGGGTACAAAGACGGGCCACCCATATGCTTAAGCGCATGGAGGTTAGGCCCTAAGAGGGGAGACTCCGGGAACTGGGCCTGTTCAGGCTGAGTAAGAGAAGGTGAGAGGTGACTTGATAGCTGCCTGCAAGCACATCAGAGGGGACCATGAAGAACTAGGAGAGCAACTCTTCAGGAGGTCACTTCAAAGGGAGATGTGTACCCATGGGCATAAACTAATGGAGGGTAAATTCAGGTTGGGCTTAAAGAAACACTTCTCTGTAAGCCTCACCAGAATCTGCAAGACATTCCCAAAAGACACTGTGCAGTCGCCGTCTTTGGAGGTGTTCAAGATGAGGTTGGACAGGAGCACATCTGACCCCAATAACTTCCTGCCTGTGGCAGGAGATTGGACTTGATGATCTTACAGTTCCACTTTTATGTTTCTATGATTCCTTAGTGCCAATGTACATGCTGCAGGTTAGGCTTCATCTAGACTATTATGTGAAGTTGTGGGCTCCATATTTTTAAAATAATACTGAAAAGTTAGGGAAGTTCAGAGATATGTAATATGAATGATAATGGGTTGCAATGCAAGCCATGCAAGGAGAGGTTGAGAGAACTAGGCATATATAAGCTTGCGGAAAAGGCAATTATGTGGCCACATCACAGCAGTCTTGAA
Organism: Crocodylus siamensis; assembly: GCF_052110815.1. Lineage (NCBI taxonomy): Eukaryota > Metazoa > Chordata > Crocodylia > Crocodylidae > Crocodylus > Crocodylus siamensis. Next base: position 25,918,253 of record NC_143400.1, read on the forward strand.
ATATCTGAATAAGTGCCATGCAGTCGTGGGTGAAAAGCAACAGTTCTCCATTGCTGCATTGGGAAGGATGTCAAGCTTCCATTTCAAGCCAAGTAATTTTAGATTAGATTTGGGGAAAACACGTGTGTTTTCTGAGTAGTGAGGACATTTGATAGATTGCCCAGGGAAGTTGTGGAGTCTCCTTCATTGGAGGTTTTCAAGAAGAGGTTGGATGTACATTGGCCAGGGAAAATTTTGGAGGAAGTGTTGCGACCGATCAGATTTAGCCGAATGCTCTTCCCATGAGATACCAGGGTGGTTGAAGTCACTCATGATGACCATGAAGTGAAAGCATGCAGCTTTGGCCAGTTCCCCAGCAAATTCATGGTCAAGCTCTTCCTCCTGGTTACGAGGTCTGTAATAGCCTCCTACAGTTATATCACCTCCACCACATTCTCCCCCTATTCTATCCCAGATGGTCTCAAGTCTCCCTCCTTGGGTGCCAATCGCTGCCTGTAGGCAAGTGTACTGCTCCTTCACATAGAGAGTTACACCCCTGCCCCACCTTGCAACACGACCCCTCTTGTACAATTATAGCAGTCAATACCTGTGGTCCAGTCATAGGTGGAGTCCCACCAGGTCTGTCCCACCAGGTCTAGTTCCCTAGGAGATCATATTCATGTTTGGTTAGCAGAAGGGTCAGCTTCTTCTGTTCGACTCCATGCTCCTGGCATTTGTGTACATGAAGCTAAGTCTGCCGTCGGAAGCTCTGGGATTCCCGGTGCTCTTTGTAGAGTGTCATCCTGGGGCTGGGATAGGAGTGAGATCCTTTGTGTTATCTGAACTCCTCATTCTGTGTTTGCCCTGATTCTTCCAGGGCTTGCACTAGTGATAGTCTGCCCATGCCTTGGTGATCTTGGTGTAAATGTTATGGCATCCTTCGTTTCAAGAATGGCACCATCAGTATTTCCTTTCACTGCAGTGATAACATGTTTCTGAATCCCAAGTCTTTCAGTTGAAGATGGCAATGTACATATCCCTTTCAAAATGGTGGGCATACCCAGCCTGTACTTCTTTGTGAGGAAGGCAGCCACATTTCAGAGACCGCCGACTGAGCCATTGCAGCTTGTGAGAGCTGCAGTTTCTGATTCTGGTCTTGTCAGAGGTAGGGCTTTGGGCTCTGGCTGCTTTCTGACCACGTCTACATGAGACTGACCAAGCACTAGTTAGTCACCCATCATTTAGTACTTGTATAAAGAAGTACTAAATGACTGCACAGGAAATGGCGTTACTAACGGCTTTTTCTTGACGCTGACAACACAGTTGCCTGAGACCACCCAGTGGTAGTGTCATGTCAAGTTTTCTGCTGTGTGACAGTACTGTGGAGTAGTCAAGGGCTACTGTGGAGTCAACATTTCATGTAGACATGGCCTCTGAGGGTGTCAACCGGGTCCCAGGCTCCCGGGAAGGCAGAGGGAGCAGATTGCAGGAAGGAGCCAGATGAGGAGCCGGGAGGTCAATGTGAGAACGGGTGTGTGGGGGAAGCTGAGTCAGGAAGCAGGAGGACCAGGAGGAGAATGGAGTAAGAGGGCAAGCCAAATGGTAAAGCCAGGAAAGCACACAGAGAGCAGGAAGAGGCACAAGGTATAACCGCCAGGAAGGTTGTGTGAGTTCATGTTGATCCCTCTTGTCCAGACACTTCCTGCTCCAGGTCAGGACTTGAAATGGCAGTGCAGTGAAGTGGTGGAGTGACCAGGCACTCTGCTGGTAGGAGGCGGTGGGCAGAAGGGTCGGCTGTCCTGGAGGGGTCTGCACAGGCTTCCCCAGCCTGAAGAGTCAGCTGGAGAGGTTGTAGGTTGGGGTGAACAGGTGGGATGAATTGGAGGCTTTGGCTTGACAGAAAACAAGGTAACAATAATTTAGTAGAGTTACAAGTGTCCTGAAAGGCTTGATCCAGATGGAACAACGGACCCAAATCTAAATACACAATCAATGCTTATATTTTCTCCAGCCTCTGGTTTTGACCCTCTCAAAAGTATCTTTCGTATTTTTTGGTATTTTTCCTTTCTGTTTTATGTTGCCCATATTTGGAGAGCTTGTGAGGCATGGTAGAGACCTCGAGTGTTGACTAAACAAGAAAAGGGGGTTTGCAGTCTCAAGGGAGACTAGACGGCTGCAAGACTCAGTGGGTAACATGTGGGTTTGGTCCAGCTGACATATAGCCCATCTCTGCAAAAGGACGCAGAGCAACAATGGTCGGGGTTTGGTCCAGATCATCAGGAACCTGTCAAGGCAGGGTGAAAGGGCAAGGTAGAGGGGAGGTGGTGCTTCACAGAAGATCATCGTCCAGCGGTACCACAACCAAGATGATCCCAAAACTCGGACAGCCCACACTGAAGAAGATACAAAGTCATGGCAGGAGAGATTGGGGGAGAGACTACCTAGGGGAGGGACATCTACTCGGCAGGACTACAGGGACGGACAAGCGGGCAACTCCAACTATCTGGGGCCATGCTGTGTGTGACCGGATGTTCGAGGCCAGATGGGCACACTTATATTTTCTCCAGCCTCTGGTTTTGACCCTACAGGTCCCTGAGTGGAACACTGTGCCCTGCGACATGTGAACTGATCTATTTCCAGAGATGAGTGCAGATTTCATAAGTGTCAGCCATCCTGACCTGCCTTCACTAGCCCCTGCTTCCTGTCTATTAGTTGCCATCTTAGGCTCTGATTTTCTGGACACCCAAGACATGTCTACATGTCACCCTACAGTGATGTAGCAATGCACTAGGTCAACGTACGGTGTGCTACGGTGACATAACAATCATGTGGGTCTACACGTGATAAGCAGCTATGTCACTGTAGTGGCACTCTCTCCTGATATAGTGTGTCACTACAGCGGCCTAGCGGGACAATCAACCCGTGCACCACGTGCATGGCGCTGTAGGGGCACCTGCTGCATTGTGCTTTAGTACTAGTACAAAAAAAAGAGCTAAATCATGGCAATGGAGCAACATCGCTGTACGGTGACGTGTAGATGAACCCTAAGGGAGCAGAGCACTGAAGACCGCGTTCCTCAGTCTCTTCTAGTGCTTTGCCAAGCCCAGGATTTATTCTTCTGAAATTAAAGAAAACCAAAGCAACAGAAAAATAACAGGATGGATATAATGAAACCTATACCTGAGCATGGAAATTACAGGGCATAAAAGTTGAGAGAAAAGGTACTGAGTCACCTATATCACAGGCATTGTTATGTGTCAAATGCAGGTACATATCAAAAGGACTCACAACACCACGTAAGATACCAAACTGAGCCAGCACACCTGTGTAAATGTTTTGCCAAATGTGACTACACGTCTCACTGATTTTTGAAATGGCTGAATATTTTAATCTGGCTCCCAGATGCTACATAGCCTGGCCTAGAAGCAGCATACAATAGAGAAAAGGTGATCAAACTAAACAATCAAAATACAACTTTGTGTCTTTAAAATACGTGAATCCAGGAGGGCTTATTTCTGATTGTGTGCTTCAAAGCTGAGCTAGGCTCGAGGGAACAGGTCCCAGAAGCCCTAAGAAGAAGAGAGATGTGGATAAATCACCTTCCTGCAGCATCAGTCCTTCCACACCAGTGAGGTTGACCTGTCATATGCAGAGAGAAACTGGTTTGGATCTACTTCTGCCAGTTCAGTCCTGGAGCGGGGAGAAAGCTGCTACTAAGGTATTTTGACTTTGAAAGATGCGACAGTGGCAGGGAAAAGGGAAATTAGATAGATCAGTAGCGGGAAAGGAAGCAAGGTATCCTGGCACCGGAGGATCCCTCACAAGCTGAGGAAAACATCACAAAGAACATTGCTGTAAGTCTGTTATTGCAATTAGCTGTGGTTGGTTGGTAACAAGGGGGACGTCTGGTTTATTTAAGCCCCTAAAAAAGACACACACCTAGAAATCTGTCAAAATGCTTATAGCAAGGTATTAAAAATTGTTTAGCTGTAAAAAGAAAGAAAAGAATACAGTTTCCTTTAAAAAATCTGAACTTGCTGCCAAGAACCCACATATTTCAGTGTCTTTGGAGCTAGACATTTTCTGTCAAAAGCCCTTGGAAACTGCAGATTTAAACCAAATAATCCTCCCGCCAATATATTTTATTTTTAGTTCTTCTACAGAAACGTATGCTCTTGAAGAAATGTACATATTGCAAACATTATGTCTTTAAGCGAAGACATTTTTAAAAGAAATCTCTTTCCAGGCTTACATTCTAAGCCCCACGGCAGAGATTCAGTATTGCCCAGCAACACCAGAAGGCCAATCCCAGCTCTTCACTGCAGCAAGATTTTGCTGTTTTCCAGAAAAAACACCTGGAGGAGGGATAACTCAGTAACCCCTGCTGCTGATACCCTGCAAAATGCATTTTAAATATCTGAGTGCCTCTCGAACTAGGGTTAGGGGACCCAGCAAAGTGTGATGAGCAAATAAATAGTGAGAAGCATCGCTTGCCCAAAGAGCTTAAAGTTCTTGTACCCAAATGACAACGATCAGTGACACAAAGTGAAGACAAGAGGAAGATGGGATTGGCCTGTCGTGGCACAGAGATGACCATTCAGCCGGGGGTGGGGACCGTATCAATCAGCTTCTCGTGGCAGGCAGGACTCGGTGTAGATTCAGCCCAGACAAGGTGACTCTTGGGATGCTGCCCATGTTTGTGTTGTAGGTAGCAGTGAGGAGGAAAGGAGGACGCGTTAGCAATTTCTTAACCAGCATTTTATTGCCGTCACAAGTGCTGTGTTCACTGAGCCTGCTCTTGCTGTGGCCTTTTTTTTTTTCACTGTGAATCTTGTTTTTCCCATTGTTGCTATTACAAATTGAATATAAAAAGCATCCAGCCAAGACTACTATGTGGGTTTTGTACAATGGTTCATAGGCTACTGTCTCAAGGCCTCTGAACCCTATTCTGTCCTCCATGCTGGGCCCTTTGGTTTGACGATGTCCCTCTGGTCGGCCAGCTTGATGAAGGGAGGTAGTTGTACAGCGAATTTGAAATGGAGGGAGGGGAAAGAGGAGAATGAGGGCATGAAGCAATACAAAGGCAAACCCTCTGTGTTATTGCAGTCCCGATCAAATAATTCTAACACTTGCTTTTGGCTGTAATATTCTCTGTTCATTCGTTTGGTGTTTCTATATATATGCCCACAGGTAAGGACTTTTGTGCAGCTTTTTTAAAATGCAAATTATAAAAATAAATAAAATCTGAACAATATTACTTCCTACTAAAAATTTTACAGCCCTTTAACTTAGCCCCTATTGAAGTTTGTTCATGACTTGTTTCCGATGCGAGATGAACGCCTGCTATACTTGTTACTTTGATCGTGACCAGAACCCTTGTCTTTCCTTCACAGGCCCCGCACAAGGCATTGAAGAGGGAAATGTCCAACCAAACCACCGTGACCGAGTTCCTCCTCCTGGGCTTCTCTGACATCCAGGAGCTGCAGATCTTACACTTTGTCACATTTCTGGCAGCATACCTGGCAGCTCTGGTGGGAAATCTCCTCGTTATCACAGTTGTAACTCTCAACCCCAAGCTTCACTCTCCCATGTTCTTTTTCTTGATTAATTTGTCTCTCCTGGACCTTGGCTCCATCTCAGTGACCGTGCCCAAATCCATGTCTAATTCCTTATTCAATACCAACTCGATTACCTACTCTGGATGTGTTGCCCAAGTGTTTTGTCTCATTGCCTTCATGGGAGCAAATGTATCCCTCCTCACAGTGATGGCATATGACCGGTACATGGCCATCTGCAAGCCACTGCATTATGAGATAATAATGAACAGGAGAGCTTGTGTCCAGATGGCTGCCAGTGCTTGGGCTGCTGGTGTCATCAACTCTGCACTGCACACTGGGAACACCTTTAGTCTACCCTTCTGCCACTCAAATATCATCAACCAGTTCTTCTGTGAAATACCCCAGCTGCTCAAGCTCTCCTGCTCTGACACATACCGCAGAGAGCTGGCAGCCCTTGCCTTCAGTGTGTTTTTATGTTTAGGCTGTTTTGCTTTCATTACTGTTTCATATGTTCAGATCTTCACTGCAGTGTGGAGAATCCCTTTGGAGCAGGGCCGGCAGAAAGCCTTCTCCACCTGCATTCCTCACCTGGCTGTGGTCTCCCTGCTTCTTTCAACTGCCATTATTGCCTACATGAAGCCCGTCTCTGACTCCCCGTCTGCTCTGGATCTCCTGGCAGCTGTTCTGTATTGTGTGGTGCCTCCATTGATGAATCCGGTCATCTACAGCATGAGGAACAAGGAGATCCAAGCTGCCCTAAGGAAACTGCTCCACAGGCTGATCCTCTGCAAGAACATCATGTCCATCTTTGTTTCATGACTTTGCTTTACTTATGTTTTTTTTATAATTAACTTCATGAAATTATTGTTTTCATGCTATAGTGTGCAACCTATTTACAAAAAATACAGGTGGTGGGTTATTCTGTAACTTTGTAAGAACAATGATTCTTGACTTGGGTCATTTTGTGTTAATACTGTTGAAGCAGGGAAGTTATGTTTCTTGCTTCAATTTATACCATGTGCACCACCTAAAATAAATCCCTCAATTGCAAGATGATGAATGGAAGACTTTTTTTAGCAGTTGCTGTTTTATTATTATTATTGCATCACTAATATGTAGGGGATTTAAACAATTGTCTGCAAGTGAATAAACAGTGAGACAGTAGAAGTATTGGATGTCAGAATTACACATCCTCCTTTTTTTTTTGAAGGCTCTTCCCATGAGATATCAGGGTGCCTGAAGTCACTCATGATGACTGTGCAGTGAAAGTGTGCAGCTTCTCCTAGTTCCCTAGTCAATTCATACTCAAGCTCTTCCTCCTGGTTACAACGTCTGTAGTAGACTCCTACAGTTATATCACCTCCACCATGTTCTTCCCCTTATGCTAACCCAGAGGGTCTCAAGTCTCCCTCCTTGGGTGCCAACCTCTGCTAGTAGGGAAGTGCAGTGCTCCTTCACTTACAGAATACACCCCTACCTCTTCCTCATTACAATCCCTCCTGTACAAGGTATAGGCATCAAGACCCGTGACCGGAAGTTCGAGGCCAGACAGGCACACTTATATTTCCTCCAGCCTCTGGTTTTGACCCTAGAGGTAATTCCAACATGGTTCAAAGGGAGAAGGAGGGCACAGAAGCCCCCATGGCTCACCAAAAGCATCCGGGATTGTCTTGTAGCTAAAAGGGAGGTGTACACCCAATGGAAAGGAGGGGCCATCCCCAGGGAGGACTATACTGCAGTTACTTGGGAATGTAGGAAGGCAGTCAGGAAGACCAAGGTGGAGATTAAGGACAACAAGAAGTCCTTTTTTAAATACATAACGCGTAAAAAGATGGTTCTGGGTAATGTGGGGTCCCTGCAGGACACATTAGGAAATTTGGTCGTCACACCAGACGACAAAGCCAACATATTTAATGATTTCTTTGCCTCCATTTTCCAAAGTAGGGACTTGAACAGTCACCCCCGCATTGGGCCCCCCTCAGGTCCCAGGGAGGCACACCAAGGCCAAGGATTAGTGAGGAACTAGTTAGGGAACTTCTGGAGGGACTGGATGTATTCAAGTCAGCTGGTCTGGATGAACTCCACCCTAGAGTACTAAGGGAATTGGCTGAGGTCATTGCAGGACCCCGGCACGGCTTTATGAGCTCTCGTGGTGCTCTGGTGTGGTGCCAGAGGACTGGAAGAGGGCCAACGTGGTTCCCATCTTCAAAAAGAGGAGAAAGAAGGAGCCGGGAAATTCTAGACCAGTTAGTCTTACATCAATCCTTGGCAAGCTTTTTGAGAAAATTATTCTGGCGCATATCCACGAGGGGCCAGCAGGGGAGGCCATGCTTAGGGGCAATCAACACGGGTTCATTAGTGGCAGGTCCTGTCAGACCAACCTGGTGGGCTTCTATGATCAGATCACCAAATCATTAGATGCAGGGGTAGCAGTGGGCATAGTCTTCCTGGACTTTCAGAAGGCCTTCAACACAGTCCCTCAGTTTCTTAATGAGAACAGGGTGAAAGACAATGGTGTTGACACCCTCACAGTCAATTGGGTCACCAACTGGCTGGAGGGCTGCACCCAGAGAGCGGTGGTGGATGGGTCATTTTCGACTTGGAGGGATGTGGGCAGTGGGGTCCCCCAGGTCTTGGTCCTCAGGCCCGCACTGTTCAACATCTTCATCAGTGACTTGGATGAGCGGGTAAAAAGCACCCTGTTCAAATTAGCTGATGACACTAAGATGTGGGGGGATGTGGGCATGTTAGAAGGGAGCAATAGGCTGCAATTGGACCTAGACAGGTTACAGGGGTGGGCAGATGAGATTAGGATGGGATTCAACACAGACAAGTGCAAGGTGATGCACCTGGGGAAGAACAACTGGCACCATACCTACAGGTTAGGGAACTCCCCTCTTGTCAGTACACAGGCAGAAAAAGATCTTGGGAGTCATCACTGGCTCCAAGATGAACATGGGCCGGCAGTGTGGGGAGGCAGTCAGGAAGGCCAACCGCACCTTGTCACGCATCCACAGATCCATCTTGAGCAGGTCCAAGGAGGTGATCCTCCCCTGCTATGTGACACTGGTCAGGCCACAGCTGGAGTACCTGGCAGAGGGTGAGTCCCAGCCATTCTGACCTGCCTTTACTAGCCCTTTAAGAGGAAGTTTCCTGTCTGTCTGTTGCCATACCAGCTCTTATTTTCTGGAGACTCCAAGGAACATGTATACATGTCACACTGGGTCACTGTATGGTATGCTACGGTGACAGATATAATAACAATCATAGGGGTCTACACGAGATCAGCAGCTACGTCGCTGTAGTAGCACGCTCTCCTGGTATAGTGTGTCACTACAGCAGCATAGCGGGACAATCAACCCGTGCACCACATGCATGGCGCTGGAGGGGCAGATGCTGCAGTGTGCTTTAGTACTTCCACAAGAAAGTGCTAAATCATGGCACTGGGGCAATATCACTGCGTGGTGATGTGTAGATGCACCCTAAGAGAACAGAACACTGAAGACCTCGTTCCTCAGTCCCTTCTACTGCTTTGCCCAGCCCAGGATTTATTGTTCTGAAATTAAAGAAAACCAAAGCAACAGAAAAATAACAAGATGGATATAATGACACCTATACCTGAGCATGGAGAATTACAGGGCATAAAAGTTAAGAGAAAAGATAGCAGGTCACCTATATCAGAGGCACTGCTTTGTGTAAAATGCAAAAAAGTGATCAAACTAAACAATCAAAGTAAAACTTTGTGTTTTTAAAATACATGAATCCAGGAGGGCTTATTTGTGATTGTGTGCTTCAAAGCTGAGCTAAGCTCTTGGGAACAAGTCCCAGAAGCCCTAAGAAGAGAGGTGTGGATAAATCACCTTCCTGCAGCATCAGTCCTTCCAACCAGTGAGGTTGACCTGTCATATGCAGAGAGAATCTGGTTTGGATCTACTTCTGCCAGTTCTCCTTGGAGTGGGGAGAAAGCTCCTACTAAGATATTTTGACTTTGAAAGATGCGACAGTGGCAGGGAAAAGGGAAATTAGATAGATCAGTAGTGGGAAAGGAAGCAAGGTATCCTGGCACCGGAGGATCTGTCACAAGCTGAGGAAAACGTCACAAAGAGCATTGCTGTAAGTCTGTTCTTGCAAGTGGTGTGGTTGGTTGGGAACAAGGGGGACGTCTGGTTTATTTAAGCACCTAAAAAAGGCAGACACCAGGAAATCTATCAACATTTTAATAGCAAGGTATTCAAAATTGTATAGCTCAAAAAAAGGAATAAAAGAAAATAGTTCCCTTTAGAAAATCTGAACTTGCTCCCAAGAACCCACAGATTTCAGTGTCTTTGGAACTAGACATTTTCAGTCAAAAAGCCCCTGGAGACTGCAGATTTAAACCAAATAATCCTCCCACTAATATATTTCATTTTTACTTCTTCTAAATAAATGTATGCTTTTGAAGAAATGTACATATTGCAAACATTATGTCTTTAAGCGAAGACATTTTTAAAAGAAATATCTTTCCAGGCTTAAATTCTAAGCCCCACAGCAGAGATTCAGTATTGCTCAGCAACACCAGAAGGCCAATCCCACCTCTTCACTGCAGCAAGGTTTTGCTGTTTTTCAGAAAAAACACCCGGAGCAGGGATAACTCAGTAACCCCGCTGCCTGCAAAATGCATTTTAAATATCCGAGTGCCTCTCGAAGTAGAGTCAGGGGACCTAGCAAGGCGTGATGAGCAAATAAATAGTGAGAAGCATCGCTTGCCCAAAGACCTTAAAGTTCTTGTACCCAAATGACAACGATCAATGACACAAAGTGAAGACAAGAGGAAGATGGGATTGGCCTATCGTGGCACAGGGATGACCATTCAGCCGGGGATGGGGACCGTATAAATCAGCTTCTTGTGGCAGGCAGGACTCGGTGTAGATTCAGTCCAGACAAGGTGACTCTTGGGATGCTGCCCATGTTTGTGTTGTAGATAGCAGTGAGGAGGAACGGAGGATGTGCTAGCAGTGTCTTGACCAGCATTTTATTGCCGTCACAAGTGCTGTGTTCACTGAGCCTGCTCTTGCTGTGGCCTTGCTTTTTTTCACTGTGAATCTTGTTTTTCCCGTTGTTGCTATTACAAATTGAATATAAAATACACGCAGCCTAAACTACCATGTGCGTTTTCTACGATGGTTCAATGGCTACTGTCTCAAGGCCTCTGAACCCTATTCTGCCCTCAGCGCTGGGCCCTTTGGTTTGACTATGTCTGTCTGGTCGGCCACCTTGATGAAGGGAGGTAGTTTTACAGTGAGATTTGAAATGGTGGGAGGGGGAAGAGGAGAATAAGGGCATGAAGCAATAAAAAGGCAAACCTTCTGTGTTATTGCAGTCCCAATCAAATAATTCTAACACTTGCTTTTGGCTGTAATATTCTCTGTTCATTGGTCTGGTGTT